>NW_025336480.1:13651816-13914228 GCF_004798865.1 Varanus komodoensis
ACTGTTGACCAGGCCCCATTATACAGAGCCTGATATGACAGCTTAACTGGCTTTTGCTCTGTTTTTGGGCAAAGGTTGAAGTGCTGTTCATGGCTTATAATGCCTGTAAAGAGCTTGGGAGCAGGATACCCCAGCTGCCTTCTCCCATGAACATCAGATTTGTGTTTGGCTGGAAGTCAAGAGATTTCTCAGTCGCCGCACATACACTCTAGAACTCCCTGGAGAGGGAGGCCCTTCTAGCATTCCTGTTGATGTTTGATACGGATGTGAGTCTAAATCCCTGGTGAGCAAACCCAGAAATTTGCACAGTGTCCCTCTTCCACACCATCTGCAGCAGCCTTTGTTCGTGCTTCTGCACATGGGGAAGAAAGTTTCCGGCTGTGCCAATGTTTTGCAAACATCTGCAGACTTGCTCAGGGCTTGGGTGTCTTTCTAAGACAGGGATGAGCACAACTAGTTCACGAACACTAGAGGGGTGGATTCCTCAGAGCTTCAGTGCACCCCTTATCCACTGCAGTTTGGACAGCCATAAAGATCACTATTGCCCCAACTGCCCCCAGTCTTGGGAGGGAATAGTATTCTCGAGAGGTGTATGGGGTACTTGGATGTTGAATACCTGCAATCTTTAAAAGACTACCCATACTAATTTAGTAAACAACACAAATGCTCATATCAGCATGAAATGCAGGATCATATTTTTGTCACTTAGGTGTTTATCGCAGGCATCCAGACTGGTATTTCCTTTTCTCCCATTACCTGTTGTGGCTGCATCTCATATACTTTTGTCAAGAGACTGTCATTATTCACATTTCTTATCACAGTCAGAAAGCAAATCTGCTCACTCCTTTTACGGTATCTTTCTCCTGGATATCCGTCAGCCCCATCATACATCAGGTGCAAAAGATTATTTGTAAATGAAAATAACTGCGTCTTTTCCTTTATAATGCTATAGAGAATGAATAACCCCCAAATTAATCCTTTAACTCTGTTGTTATATTATTACTACTAGTACTACTAACACTAACATGGGCCCTGTTTAGTTTTACAAGAACTGTGTATCCTAAACAAGTGAGTGGGAGAATGCCAGCTCCATACCCTCCTTGTGCTCAAGGTGAAAGATGGTCTAGAAAAGCTTTTCAATAAATAAATAAATTGCTCCTAAGCGTCCTCTCCTGCCTGGCAGAGCCCGTTCATCCCCATGGTACGCATCTGAATTACGGGCAATGAAGCGGGTTGGGAGACGTCTAGAGTGTAGGTGGAGGAAATCATGGGATGAATCTGACCGAATACGCCTACGAGCTCACTATCAAGCCTATGCTGTGGCGGTGAGGGCGGCGAAGAAGAAATTCTTCTCTACTACCATTGCCTCCTCACAGTGCCGTCCAGCGGAGCTCTTTCGAGTGGTACATTCTGGCCCTAAGAAAGATCCTGTACCACCTTCGATGGCCTGCTGTGACGACTTTGCCTAGCACTTTAAGGAGAAAATCGCTCAGGTTCGTCATGAGCTGGATTCCACAAGTGATTCACATCCTTTAGGGGAGATGCCAATGACTCCTTCTGGTCAGGTATTAATGGATGAATTTCAGTTATTGCAGCCTGATGATGTGGACAAGGTGCTTGGACAAGTACGTCCCACCACCTGCTTACTTGACCCTTGCCCGTCGTGGCTGCTGACCAAAGCCAAACATGGGATTGGTGCCTGGATCCGAGAGGTCATTAACACCTCTCTGAAGGATGGCCAGGTGCCTGCTCCTTTAAAGGAGGCGGTAATCAGGCCTGTCCTAAAGAAGGCGTCCCTGGATCCAGAGATGGCCGCCAATTATAGGCTGGTGGCCAACATCCTGTTTTTGGGTAAGGTGTTGGAACGGGTGGTGGCAGGACAACTCCAAGCACTCTTGGATGAAACTGATTATCTGGACCCATTTCAGTCCGGCTTCAGACCCAGGTACGGTACTGAATCTGCCTTGATCGCCCTGTATGATGACCTATACAGGGAGAGAGACGGGGTGTGCGTCCCAGTTGGTTCTCCTGGACCTCTCAGCGGCTTTCGATACCATCGACCATGGTATCCTTCTGGATAGGCTAGCGGGATTGGGAGGGCGGAGGCACTGCTTTGCAGTGGTTCCGCTCCTATCTCAATGGCCGATTTCAGAAGGTGGTGCTGGGGGACTATGTCTCTGCGCCATGGCAGTTATTTATTTATTTATTTATTTATTAAAATATTTCTATGCCGCCCCTTGCCGAAGCCTCGGGGCAGCTTATAACACAATAAAATACAATAAAATACAAAAATAACAATATAAAATTAACAATATAAAATAAATAACAATGTAAAAGAAGTCGCCCTAGCCAGATAAATAAGCAAATATTGTTAACAATTAAACTGACGTTTACATAAAAAGGTCTTCACCTGGCGCCAAAAAACAAATAATGACGGTGCCAGGCGGACCTCTCTGGGGAGCGCATTCCATAGATTGGGCGCCACCGCAGAGAAAGCCCTGCTCCGAGTACCTACCCTCCTAATTTCTTTCACGGAGGGTTCCCGGAGAAGGGCCTCTCCCGCAGATCTCAAGGGGCGGCCGGGCATATATGGATGTAAGCGCTCCTTCAGGTAACCAGGACCCAAGCCGTTTAGGGCTTTATAGGTCATCACCAACACCTTGAATTGGGCCCGGACTTCAATGGGAAGCCAGTGAAGCTGTCAGAGGACTGGAGTCATGTGAACATAACGCCCCGTCCCCGCCAGCAACCTGGCAGCTCTATTTTGAACCAACTGAAGTATCCGGACCATCTTCAAGGGAAGCCCCACGTAAAGCGCGTTACAGAAGTCAAGGCGGGAAGTCACCAGCGCGTGTGTCACCGTCGCCAGGCAGTCGTACTCCAGGTAGGGGCGCAGCTGATTAATCAGCCGAAGCTGAAGGAAAGCGCTCCTCACCACCGCTGTCACCTGAGCTTCCAATGAATGCCACGGAGTACCGCAGGGTTCCATTTTGCCCCCCTTGCTATTTAATATTTACATGAAACTGCTGGGAGAGGTCATCAGGAGGTTTGGGCTGCGGAATCATCAGTATGCTGATGACACCCAGCTCTACCTCTCTTTTTCAACCAATCCAGGTGAGGCAGTGGCTGTACTGAACCGGTGCCTGGCCGAGGTAATGGGCTGGATGAGGGCCAATAAACTGAAACTCAATCCAGACAAGACGGAGGTCCTGTTGGTGGGTAGATCGAGCTCCTGGGTAGGTGACTTGGACCTTGCCCTGGATGGGGTTGCACTCCCTCTAAAGAACAGGGTCCGCAGCTTGTGAGTGCTCCTCGACCCAGAGCTATCCTTAGAAGCTCAAGTGACTGTGGTGGCGAGGAGCGCTTTCTTTCAGCTTTGGTTAATCTATCAGCTGCGTCCCTACCTGGAGGAGGAGTGCCTAGCAACAGTGACACATGCATTGGTTACTTCCTGGTTGGATTTCTGTAATGCGCTCTACGTGGGGCTGCCCCTGAAGACAGTCCGGATACTTCAGATGGTGCAAAATATAGCAGCCAGGTTGCTGATGGGGACTGGTCGTTATTCTCATATAACCCAAGTCCTCTATCAGCTTCACTGGCTTCCCATCGAAGTCTGGCCTCAGTTCAAGGTGCTGGTTATTACCTATAAAGCCCTTAACGGCTTGGGACCTGGATACCTAAAGGAACGCCTTCTTCCATATTTGCCCTCCCGCCCCTTGAGATCGGCAGCAGAGGCCCTCCTCTGGGAACCCTCCATGAAAGATATTAGGAGGCAAAGTACCCGGAGGAGGGCTTTCTCTGCAGTGGCGCCCCACCTATGGAATGCGCTCCCCAGAGAGGTCCGCCTGGCGCCATCGTTATTGTTTTTCGGCACCAGGTTAAGACCTTTTTATTCCAGCAATATTTTAATAACTTTTAATATAGGTTCTTATATGTTTTTAACTGCAGCCAGTGTGGATCTGTAATTCATTTGTGTTATGTTTTATATTATTTTATCTATGTAAGCCGTCCTAAGGCCTTCACGACAGGATGGCATATAAATATTCTAAATAAATAAAATTAATAAATTTGGGGACGATTTTCTGAAAGGAAGAGCCTCCTGCTTGTGGAAGGTCTCCATGTGGTTTAGAATGCTGGAAAATCTTTGTGTCCTGCAACAGCAGGGGGTTGGACTCCATGGCCTTCATGGCCCCCTCCAACTCTACTATTCTATGAGTCTCCCTGGATGTAGAAGGCACCACTCTTCAGAACATTTCCCTCCACGTGGAGAAGTTGATGAACCTGACCAGAGAGCAGGGCTGCATGCAAAGAGTTCCCACATGCCCGAACAGGACTATGGTCAAGTTTCATTTACTCTGCATAATTCACATGCATGTTTGAGACATTGTAATGAATTATAGTTTTTTTTTAATCTGAACTGATTTTCTTATGCAAAAATTACTAGCAATTACATGGGGGCAGAATAATAGTTAAATGTGTGAATGTGTTAATCAGATTCTGTCTCTGTCTCTCTCTCTCTCTCTCTCTCTCTCTCTCTCTCTCTCTCTCTCTCTCTGTGCTAGAGCTTGGCCACTGACAATTTTCTCACTAATGAAGCAGAATGATTTATAGTGTGATTTGTAGAAGGGAATTAAAAGGAACTTAATTATGTGTAATTTATTTTTGTTGTTGTTTTCCAGTTGCTGCTACTAAGGACTATTTTGTAAAAATGAGAATGTATATAGTTATTCTGCTGTTGATATTTAGATTGCTTCCTCAGCACTAGATCCATGAAGTTGGTAATCAAAGCAATGTCTTGATTTACTAAAACAAGGCAATGGCAAAGCACAGGGTAGGAAAATGACCTATTATCTTGCATAACTACGCATTGCTGCAAGCTGCATGAATTTTAGGACAAAGGGTTATTAACCGGGTCTTGAGCCAGGTCTTTGTTGCTGGTAGGTCTTGTTCTCATGAAGTTTATAACATTGGATTTTAATTGGGCATTTAATCTTATTTTTACAATTTTATCGTTGTCTTCCTAAAGATGCCTGCATGTAAACATGTAAAGGTTTGTATCCATGTTTGTATACATGTAAAGGTTTGTATACATCCAAACCTTTACAAAACAACAACAACGACAACAACCCTCCCCCAAGAGCTCCAGTATGTCTATTTTAATCAGATTGATATCAGTGAATGTGCCACTTTTTCCCAGGACCCATTCAAATAAAGGAGTATTATTCAAAAACCTGGACAGGATTGTGTTTCCACTTATCTGTCCACCTCCAGCTTCATGTCTGTGCAACTTTGGGGCTTGGTGTGCCATTGAGGCCTGGCTGGTCAAAGGGGTGCTAATGGGTATGTGGTAGAAAATGGGGTATAGAAAATAGTGTTGGAAAGCTGGGGGTGGGGGGAATCAAACGCATTGTGGGGAGGGAGGCTAAAGGCTAGAAAGGAAGAGAAAAAAATAGAAGGATCCGACTAGGCAAAAGTGTGCCAGAGGGTTGTGGGGAAAGGAAGGAAGGACGGATGGAGGGAAGGGTGAAAATAGAGAAAAATAGTAAGGCTAGAGACTACTATAGGAAAAGTAAGAAAGCCAAGGTTTTTGTGAATGGAAGAAGAATGTGTGGGACCAAAAATTCCCAACTCCCTCCTTCTCTGCCCACCAACTGCTAAACTGAGAGAGAGGGCAAAACCTGAGAGCAATTTGGTATGCAGGTACCTCTCTAAGATGGCAGAAGTGGGTGAGGATAGGCTGCTTGCTTCCACTTAGGCCTCAATTGTGCGTTTTTAAATAAAGCAGATATTCCCCAAACACCATGCATTTCTCATGATAGCCCCTCCAAAGAGCAGCCAAGCTCTAGAAACACTCTCCTAAAACTTCCCATTCACTGCGGAAGGAAATGGGGAGCCTGTCATGTAATTTTCCTTCAGTCACTTCTGAACAGATGTCCTTTCTTTCTCCAAAACCAAAAACAATTCCAAGGGGATTATTTCAGGCAACTCGTCTTGACATTTTGTTATATAATACTCTTTTCATTTGGAGTAATCATAGTAGTTACGCTAGGACAATATTGAAAACAAAGACTGTTTACATAATGTCATATTACCTTTGATTTCTGGGTTTTAAATAGCAGCTTTACTGAATGGTTGTGAGGTTGGATTTATTTTTTTAATAAAAGAGTGGTTGTGAAGCAGAATCAAGTTCATGTATCATCTTGCAAGAACATTATAAAGTTCTGTTGAAATGTGCATCTATTGCAGAAAGCCTCTGGGAATATTTATTTATCACCCTCACATGTATGAGGAATAAATATCCTGCACTGTATGTTTAACACATAACCTAGAGCTACAGTAGAGTCTTCTGTGCCAACCCTCCAATGAATTTCTACCATCTGAACTGGAGAAATGTATTTCTTTTGGTAGTTATAACAAAATATGAAATGTAATGTAGAAGTAGCTTTAGGTACTGTTGTTAGTTTTTGACCAACAATTATCTGTATTTGTAAATTCCAGCTTTCTGTGGCATATAAAGAGGAAGCTGACATGGCTGCTTGTATTATTCATAGTACTCATAAAACAAGTGGAGTCTTGTAATACGGTGTATAGACACATGCAGACACGCGCACGTACTGGTGTGCTTCTCATAGCTTAAACACTTTATGCAGTTGTTGGTGTTTGTTCCCCAATTATGTTGATAGTTCTGGGAAGAAGCTGCAGAGGATTTATAGATTTAATAAGGGGCTTAGGAAGTTATGAATAGCAAAAGGTCAGCTGGAAAACAATGAAAGAAGATATAGTCACTCTAATGGATGCCTTTTACCCTTTCATGGTTGAAGCCAGGAAGTAAGCTTAAATAGCCTGGCGTTGGTTAAGAATTTGAAACATCCTAAATAAGTAGAAATATCTTTTAATACTGATATGGATTTAGCTGACCTTTTGCCTGCCCTTCAGACAGGAGCATCCCTCCGTAGGTTTTGGTAGTAAGAGAAACTGCATCAGGCAAGTCAAGGGTCTTGAGATTTTTCAGCATGCAAACTATTTGGTATTGAGCCAAAGAATAAGAAAAAATACACCCTTTCAGGGGAAGGTATGTATGCATTTTATACATCTATTTATGATCCACTGGTAGACTTTGATAGGAGTTTGCTGTTGCAAGGGAAGAACCTGTGCATTGATGCTGCCATATGTTACTGTCCTGTTCCACTGTCTGGAACTTTAGTGCCTGGATAGCAGGAAAGGAAAATCCTTAAACTTGTTTTCATTCATCATACCTACTTTGCCTCTGCATCTGTCTTTCTGAGATTTTGGGGATTGCTTTGCAGGGGTCACTCACGTTATTTACATATCAACACACACACACACACACACATACACACACACACACAGAGGGAACAGGGAGATTTTCTCCCTGCTCCCAAACAACAGTTGAAAGTTCTTCTTCTACAAAAGGCACTTCACTCATCCTTCTGAAGTCTTGCAGCCTTTTAAGCCAATGGCATATCTAGTTTGACTGAATATTTGCTTTTAAACAGGACCATTTATAGGCACTGTGTCCTCACCTATTCTTTGATAGTTGGCAGATGTTGGCCCCTCACAGGAATCTACTCTGCCAACAGATTTAATCCAATTCTGTTAAACACCAAAGGAGTCGTAATTGTTCATTGATTTCCAGTGTCAAGTCAATGGGAAGCATGAAATTTCAGGTTTACATTTGGCCTCATTGAATCAGGCAATCTCTAGATTGGTCCAAGCTCAGCTGGATTGTTTCCTGGTTGTCAAATTTAGATCCCAACCATATCTTGAGCCCTGTGCATGTCCCCACCATATACAGAACTAGCGAAGCATCCCGCCATTTTGACCCAGGTTTTTCAGTCCATCTTAGTAAGACTTCTTTTTTACAGTTTACAGCATTTCCAAAAATTACAGGACTCATTGGAACCTTCACTACAGATTTTGGAAACCTATTATAATTGCCTCTGCGATGATGTATCTGTGGCAATTGGCACAATTCCAGCGTATAACCAAGGGGACCTCTGCGATGGCAGCATACATTAGAATTGGGGCAGGGAGGGGCCCAGTTACCTCATTTGAATTCTGGGCTGAAGCATTAATGACATCTCAGTCAAGGGAAGAGGTAAAGGGCACTTCCTTTGAGTGGCATGGCAAAGCTTTTATTACTCTTTTATAACGGAAGAATAGTAAGAGAAATTATAACCATGTAGCATAGCCAGGGTGGGCTGCCACCTCATTATAGCACTTATTTGCATTGCCGAGCAAGGTCTGCATAAATAATTCTTTGTGCTCCCCTCCTGCCTCCTTCTCCTCTTCTTACTATGCGTATAGAGTTGTAAGTGTGTGTTTCAAAGCTTTCACACTCACCACTTTAGGACACAAAGAACCGTGGTGACAAAATACAGGATTTGTTTCTCTTTCATCTTATTCTCACGGGTCTTCCTTCCCGACAGAGGATGAACATCTGCTCCTAAAAACTGATTAATGGAGCCTGATCTAGTATTAGCATATTTCAGAAAGTGTAGCTTAGACTATGCCCTTGGAGGAAGTGAGGTTTTTATTTTGTATAAGTGTGACCCAGGAGACCCCAAGGTGTTAAAGACAGGTCCGTCGTTATCAGCTGAAAAATGGGAGAATGAGAAAGAACATTCCATCCTGGGTTAGAGGAGCCAAGCTGTCATATTTGTATGCAAAAACTTGTGTTCTTAGCTTTGCAAATGACTTTTCAGCTTTTCTTGTTTGGTAAAAGACGTGCCTTTTTTCTAGCAGCTGGCTGAAGTTTTCAGCACCTCCAGAGTCTGGTAGAGGAAAAGAGATGCTCATGCCTTTGATACCACCAACTCAGGAGGGCTTTGCATTCGTTTGCTTGTGCATTTCCCACTGGTATGCTGATGTATGCTGATGGAAAGTGAAGACTGGACTAGAAGCCTTCGACCTTTTCTGAGCTGGGACTCACCTTTAGCCTGAATATGCAATTGACCTTATATAATACATTCAGTAGCATAAATGCATACAAAAATATGCCTAGCAGGAAAATTGAGTACAAAAAGGCAACTGGGGAAAACAGTTACATATATGTGTACAAATATATACAAAAATGTGTACAATAATGTAGTTAAAAGATTTGATTTTGGAGATACGTTCTTTACATGGTCTCATATATGACCATCATAAAGCTAGAATTAGGATTAATGGATAGTTCTCAAGACCATTTTTCTTCACAGAGCAGTTAGACAAGATTGTCAGGTCTAACCTAGTCACTGTATTGAAATTGTCGTGATTTTGGTTAGATCTAATGGGGCAGTAATATGAATCCAAGCAGGAGGGTTAGGTAATAAATTATCTATCTATGGAGATGAAGATGTCTTTTGGAGGGAAACCAAGACAGTTACTTTTTCAGTTCATGGCTATACTAAATTATTTTAATAAGATTTTAGGGTATAAATTAAGTAAAATCTGGGGTTATTAGCATAAATAATGAACTTAAACTGGACTTAAAATATAAATATAGAAACCTGGCAGTTCCCAATATTCATGAGCATTACTTTATCTGCTTTGATTCAATGGTTTACTCAGAGTGAACTCTGAGACTTCAAGCGAGTGGGTGTTCCAATACCATTGAAAGAACTGGATTGAAAACAGAAGCGTTAACACATGTATGGTTGATGCTTAGACCAGTGTTTGTGTTGGGAATGAGAGGGCTGACTGCTTTGGGTACTCATTCTCAAGGACTGCTGGCTGGGATTTATCAGAATCAAAATCGGAACATGAAGCAGAATAGGAAGGCATTGGGGAGTATGGGCCATGCTGAGACACTGAGATGAGAGAAGCAGAGGTACTTGTCTCAAGGCCAGGTGGGCAGGCACTTCCTGATAGCTGATAGGAGGAAAACCTGAACATGGGAGTTTCTCAGATAGGGACAAGGCAGCTCTGGCTCTTACCGCCATTGCATGGCATCAGCAGAGGAGGACAACCTAATTAGAGTATCAGCATGCGGTAGGGAGGCATGCGTGCGAAAACAAAGCCCCCCTGCTCATATGGAGAGTTCCTGGAGTTGAATACCGGAGTGGGCTCAGCAAACCACTCTGCATACTCAGGATTCATTCTGGTTGATTTGTGCTTTGCGCCATTAAAGAACACTTTACAAGGGAAACGGCCTGTGGCTTTTGAATGTTCCAAATAGAAACCTCGGCTCCCAACAGCTAGTCCCCAGAATCTCTCCCTTGAAAACAATATGTAGCAATTTTTTTAAAGAAGGGGAAATAATTGACTGCACGGACTTAGAATAAAGAAATATTTAACCTCCAATACTTAAGCACTTACTAATAATGTGATGCTTTAAAAAATGTCCAGGACCAATAATATATTTAGACCCTTAACCAAATCTGAACAAAAAATATTATCTGTGATTCCCTAAAGGGGATGGTAATCATGCTTTATACCAGTTCTAGTATTATATAATATGCTTTCAGAACTATAAAAGCAGGAGATAGGGATAAAGGTAATACTAGAAAAATACTTATTATTCATCTATCAGATAAACAAAGGAAGAAGTGCAGGGTTCATCTGAATGTTCAGGCTTGGAGTGGGCAGGAAGACGCATGAGGCATCACCAAGATACTCCATATGCTGGTAGAACCTGCCACTCCCCACCTCAAAAAGTGTCTTGGAGAGCATTCCAAGGGCCGGGGAGCCACAGTCCTATGTCTAACCTCAGAGCAAGTTTCTGAGATCAGAGCTCAAACTCCAAAAAACTCTGTGTCTATCTGGACTTTGTCTGATGGCTATAGAATTGTGCTGTTATGGATGTAGTGGCAAAGGAGACTTTCTGTAAGGTCATATATCTGTGGTATTTAATGTATCATACACTGCAGAACATACATAAATTGCTTAATTCTGTACGTTGAAGAAGGGGTCAGGATTTTGCAGATTTTCAACATACATGTTAGTCCTTGAATTATATGAGTTTTCGGATTAATGCAAGTATGAGCATAGAAAAATATGCAAGGTATACATTTAGAACCAATGGTTCTGTTATTAGGTAAGATATGTGTATTGTAGCAACCAAAAATGAATGAATGATTGCAAACGTGTTGGTTTCAGCCCAGGTTCTAATAGGAAAATATTGATGATGGCAGAGTTGTAGCCTCTCTCAGCAAATGTTAAAATATTTTTCACATAGTACTGATGCTCTCATTGTACAAAAGGTAGCAACTAAAACCATCCCAAAGAAAAAGAAATGCAAGAAAGCAAAATGGCTGCCTGAGGAAGCTTTACAAATAGCTGAGGAAAGAAGGGAAGCAAAAGGCAAGGGAGAAGGAGAAAGATACACCCAATTGAATGCAGAATTCCAGAGAACAGCTAGAAGAGATAAGAATGCCTTCTTAAAGGAACAGTGCAAAGAAGTAGAAGAAAACAATAGAATAGGGAGGACCAGAGATCTCTTCAAGAAAATTGGAGATATGAAGGGAACGTTTCATGCAAAGATGGGCATGATAAAGGACCAAAATGGCAGGGACCTAACAGAGGCAGAAGAGATTAATAAGAGGTGGCAAGATTACACAGAGGAACTATGCAAGAAAGAGCTTAATGTCCCTGATAACCACGATGGGGTAGTCACTGACCTCAAGCCAGACATCTTGGAATGTGAAGTCAAATGGGCCTTAGGAAGTTTGAGCAACTACAAAGCTAGTGGAGGTGACAGTATTCCAGCTGAGCTATTCAAAATCTTAAAAGACGATGCAGTAAAAGTGCTACACTCAGTATGCCAGCAAATTTGGAAAACTCAACAGTGCCCACAGGATTGGAAAAAGTCAGTTTACATTCTGATCCCAAAGAAGGGCAATGCCAAAAAATGTTCAAACTACCGCACCATTGCACTCATTTCACATGCTAGCAAGTTATGCTCAAAATCCTACAAGCTAGGCTGCAGCAGTATGTTGACTGAGAATTACCAGAAGTACAGGCAGTATTTCGAAGAGACAGAGGAACTAGAGATCAAATTGCCAACATATGCTGGATCATGGAGAAAGCTAGGGAGTTCCAGAAAAACATCTGCTTCTGCTTCATTGACTATGCTAAATCCTTTGATTGTGTGGATCACAACAAATTGTGGCAAGTCCTTAAAGAGATGGGAGTACCAGACCATCTTATGTCTCTTGAGAAACCTATATGCAGGTGAAGAAGCAACAGTGAGAACTGGGCACAGAACCACCGATTGGTTCAAAACTGAGAAAGGATTTCGACAAGGCTGTATACTGTCGCCCTGCCTATTTAACTTATATGCAGAGCACATCATGAGAAAGGTGGGGCTAGATGAATCACCAGTTGGAATCAAGATTGCTGGGAGAAATATCAACAGCCTCAGATATGCAAATGATACCACTCTCATGGCAGAAAGTGAAGAGGAACTAAAGAGCCTCTTGATGCGGGTGAAGGAGGAGAGCGAAAAAGTTGGCTTGAAACTCAACATTAAGAAAACTAAGATCATGGCATCCAGTCCTCTCACTTCCTGGCAAATAGATGGGGAAGAAATGGAGGTAGTGACAGATTTTATTTTCCTGGGCTCCAAGATCACCACAGACAGTGATTGCAGCCAAGAAAGACACTTGCTCCTGTGGAGGAAAGTTATGGCAAATCTAGACAGCATACTAAAAAGCAGAGACATCACCCTGCCAACAAAAGTGCATATAGTCAAGGCTATGGTTTTCTCAGTTGCAATGTATGGCTGTGAAAGCTGGACCATGAGGAAGGCTGAGCACCAAAGGATTGAGGCCTTTGAATTGTGGTGCTGGAGGAGACTCCTGCGAGTCCCTTGGACCGCAAGGCGATCAAACTGGTCAGTCCTAGAGGAGATCAACCCTGACTGCGCTTTAGAAGGCCAGATAGTGAAGATGAAACTCAAATACTTTGGCCACCTAATGAGAAGGAAGGATTCCCTAGAGAAGAGCCTAATGCAGGGAACAACAGATGGCAAAAGAAGAAGGGGACGGCAGAGGATGAGGTGGCTCGATGGAGTCACTGAGGCAGTTGGTGTGAGCTTAAGTGGACTCCGGGAGATGGTGGAGAACAGGAAGGCCTGGAGGAATGTTGTCCATGGGGTCGCGATGGGTCGGATGCGACTTGGCGACTCACAACAACAACAACAACAACTGAGGCTCTCATAGTATAAAAATATGGAAGGGTCAAGTTACAAATAAGAACTTTTAAGAACTTTCAATCGGTATGATTGAAAAATGTATTCAGTCCTGGAAACAAAAAAATAATTATTGGAATACAGGGAAAGGAATCTTCAAAGTTGCTTTACAGCTGTAATTGACCATAAGTTGGATTGGGAAAAAAGCTAAGTCCTGAGCTGAAAAAAGCTTGTTAATTGTACAGTTTTTCTCACTTTTTGAATGTTGTATTTTACTGCATTGCATTGCTGTGCATTGTAATTTCATTATTAGTATTAATTGTATTGCTTTTCTCACTTTCCTTTTATATTAAATTCAATAGTCAATAAAATAGCTTCTTTTTTGTTTCGTTTTTTCCAAGTCAGCTTGGTAGATTTTGTGAAACTACAGCTCCCCATTCAATGTAATGATATTGAACAGAAACTACATATCCAGTAAATGCATATTTGCGACTGCCAGGAGCTATGACAATTATATGGCAACTAATTTGGATTAAACTAAATAAATAAGTTAAAGCTCTGAGGTTCATTTTGTATTGGCTCTAAGTTATAACTTTGCCACTAGGAATATATTATTTATTTGTCTGTTATATTTATATCCCACCTTTCTCTTATTGTGGAGCTCAAGATGGCTACAAGTGGCTCCAAGGTAGTCGCCAGGCCAGGCCAGGCCATAACTTCAAAATTGTAGATGTCTTCTGTCTCTTCAGACCTGAAGATTTCCTTCCTAAACTATAGTTTGAGGTTTTTCCTATTACTGGTTTTTAACTATATATTATCTGAAAGGATAGAGATGTGATCATTTGAATGTTGGTATGCACTTGAAACACTACCAGAAACTGGTCAAGAAGGATCTTCAGATTGTACTCAGGTCTTTCAGAAGAAATACTACCCGTTCAGCAAAGCTGAACAACCATTCTTGGACCAAAAGTTCCAGCTTGTGAGATCCCATTCACTTTATGACAGCCTCCAAACAGAGACTTTGACTTCATCCTTCCAGCAGCTGGATATCGTCTATATATTGATGGTACCTCACCTCAAAACTTTTGAAAGATGTAAGAAGGTATTTATCAGTAAAAATAGCTCTGCTGTCCCATGCTTGGCGGACTCGCTGGTGGCAGAGAAGTATGCTTCCTTTGAAACCAGTGTCACTGTCATGGTGTTGACATGTTCCATCAAGTCATTTCCAGCTTACAGTAACCCTATCAATGAAAGCCCTCCAAGAAGTGCTATCCATGACAGCTCCATTCAGCTCTTCCAAGTTCAAGACTGGCTTCCTTTTTGGGTTCAATCCATCCCATATTTGGCATCCCTGTTGTCTTCTACCTTTGACTTTCGCTAATATGATTGTCTTCTCCAGCTCTGGCTTGATTTGATGTAGGTCCCATTTGTTTGTCTTTCAGTCATTCTAGGGTATTCACAAAGCTCTCCTCTAGCACCAAGTTTCAAATGTATTGATTTTCATCCTAACAGCGTCCTTCACTGTCCAGCTGTCACACCTGTACATTGTGATTGGGAAAATCAAATACAGATGAACTTGGTCTTGGTCTCCAGTAAAATATCCTAATACTAGTTGATCTTTTCTAGTTTCTTCATTTCTGCCCTTCCAAGTCTCACTCTTCATATTTCTTGGCTGCAATTCTCCCTTGCATTGATGACTGAGCCAGGCTATATGAAATCTTTCACCATTTTGATTTCTTCATTATTAACAATAAAGTTCAGTAATTCTTCAGAGGACATCATTTTGTTTTCTTACTAGTCAGCTGCAGTTCTGCTTTTGTTCTTTCTTCTCTTACTTTTATCAGGAATCTTTCTAGTCATTTCTGCTTTCTGCCAGTAGTATGTTATCATCTGAATATCTTAAATTACTGATGTTTCTTCCGCCAATTTTCACTCCTTCCTCTGAATCTACATTCAGCTTTCCTTATGATATGTTCTGTGTACAGGTTGTAGAGAAAGGGAGATAAATTATATCCTTGTGTGACACCTTTGCCTATGGGAAATCATTCCATTTCCCTGTATTCTCTCCTAACTGTAGCTTCTTGTCCATGATGCAGGTTACACATTGGAACAATCAAATGCTGAGGCACACCCATCTCTTTCAGGACCACTTAAAACTTCTTGTGATCCACATGGTCAAAGGCTTTGCTACAGTCTGTAAAGCATAGGCTATCACAGAGCAGACCCTAAAATGGGTACTCCCAAAGTTTGGGCAGACTTGTCAGGAGTCTTTGAGCATTATTCTAGCTGTTGCATGTAAATATACAACATAAATCATACACACATTCACCTGGAAGCAAGTTCATCTTTGTCAGAGCTGGTTGTTGCCCACAGCTAAGTCTCCCCAACACTTCAGGCCACTTCAGATATATTCCTGAAGTGCTCCATGCTTTTTGAAACCTATTGGTTGAACTTCTTTAAGGAAAGAGCACATTCAAGAAAGAATTGGCTTCCATATGTTAAGGTAGATTCCCTGAGCCTTGCTTAATATATTGTAAGTACATTAGAGGGCAAATTCCTTCATGTTGTTGTATATCTGTTGTTCTGAATTTTATTCTAAAGAGTCATTTGCTTGAAAGAGCCTACACTCAGTGTTTTCCTACATGAACGAGTGCTGTGAACATGCCCCCTGGCTATAAGGATGCAAACCTAGAACAGAGACCTGTTCGCAACTCTTCTTTGAAAGTGGGCAAACATTTTGCTGTGCGCTAAAAATGGCTCAGTGGGATGCAAGCACACACATTAGGAAAAGATACTGGCATCGATTTTAGCCAGAGGTGGCACCAAGTCTGGTCATTTAGGGGCAGATATTGAGGATCTGCACCTCAACGGGGGGCCACTGACAAGAGCCCCCCCCCCCCACTTGTTCCTTGTCTTTATCATTGCAACCAGCTTGTTTACATCCCTCTCGATCCAACTCAGACAATGGTGGGGGTGAGAAAGATGCCCCTGCCATCTTGCCTGGTGGGGGTGATGGAAAAGAGTAGCTGCATTCTGACTCACGGAGGGTCAGCTGAGGCTCTCCCAGTCAGAGACCCTCAGAAGCCTGGAACCACCAGCAAGGGCATTAAGCAGAAAGCAGGTGTGGAGAAGGAAAATGGAAGTGAGGGAAAGGTAGAAGAAATGGTGAGGAGAGCACTGAGGGGGGCATGTTTGTTTCATACTGTATTTGTTAGATATTTTATAATGAAGTTTTATAGGTGCTCTACAGAGCAGTTTAAACTGTAGAGGGCTGTAGATGACCATAATAAGGGCCAAAACATGTTCCCTGATGCCCCAAAGAGCAGGGCTAGACTGACATAAGTAGATCTTGGAAGATGAGCTTTGGCAAAGCATTGTGACTGATCTAATGGGGGAGGGGGTGTCACTGGAGAGTAAGTCAAGGACAGCTATTTTGGCTCACAGGCTTTTCCAGACAAGCCTTATGCTACACAATGCAACGCAACTCCTTCCCAGAAAATTCTCCAGAATATAAATGCAGCTAAGGCCATTGGAGACATCCATTCACACGAACTGAGGCAGTAGGCAATTAGGGTCAAGGACTGCAGTGGGGGGGGGGGGGGGGGCAGGCATTGGATTATGTAATCGCAGCAGATTTGTTTCACAGAACCAACAGAGAGGAGAACTTTTTTTTAAAGTTTGCTTAGGAAGCCAGACACCAACCATTCACTGATATTATGTAACAATACAGAGTAAGGCATTAGTAGAAAAGCCAGCTTCTTTAAGATTTAAAGTAAAGGGAGGTGGGAGATGAGCAACCCCATTTTGCAAACAGGCAAACTGAGGCAGCAGGCAATTCAAGTCAAGGGAGAGTGTCTGGGTTATAGAATCACAATTTTTTCGGCTCTTTTCTTTTTGTTTGGTTTTGAATTTTTTTAGAAAGAAATGTTTCTTTCTTTAGAAAGAAAGGAGAAATTTAGCCAGGGATATGTGTTCTAAGACATAAATTTCCATCATCCAATGGATTTTTAAGACCACGTGTTCACAATGTGACAAAGGTACATTATATAATAAATCAAAATCCAAGCATGGTCCTCAATGAGTTAGGGAAAAGAGAGGGAAAAATAGATCCAAATTTACAAACAGGAAAGCAATCCCTACCCAGTCAGAAAAGAACAAAGGAGATCAGAAACTACCACCAGCAAGAAAGTGTTACGAAAGCAGTAAAATCATAACGGGTTGATGATGGTGTTCTTACAACTATCCAGTGCTTTTTTTTGTCATAGAATGCACCGGAACTGAGTTCCGGCACCTTTATTTGACGGATTTTCCAAGTTTTAAAAGTAACTTTTGAAAATTTGATGTTTGGTCCACATGGATTCAAATCGCCCTGTCGAGCATAGCAGGTTGGCAGTAAAATCATTAAAACGGTGCCTGCGGGCTGCTTGTGTGTTGAGTCCAATGCATGCGTGCTTCGCCCGCGCTGGTTGTGATGGTGCTGCTCGGCTTGTGATTGGTCATGTGGTTGCGCGCTGAGCTTACTGCGGGTGGCAACCATTATGTTTCGTTACACAACTGACGTGTGGATGTATGTACAGTGATTGACTAAGTGCAAAAGGTAAATAATTGCATGAGTTCCGGCACCTTTTTTCTTACAAAAAAAGCACTGCAACTATCTATCACAACACACACACAGAGAGAGAGAGAGAGAGAGAGAGAGAGAGAGCGAGCGAGCAGAGTACAGCTGCTTCATCTTCATGGAGTTAGGTAGCACCTGCTGCTGCTATTCCCATGCTAATATGGTACCTGCACCCAGGCAGGCCAACGCCATTAACTCTTTCATTGCCCCAGGTGCACCTGACCCACCGCGACCCTCCTTTTGGGAAGGATTGAGGTAGCATACCCATTTTGCATCTGTGCCCAGGTTCACACATTGCTAAGAGTGCCCAGTGGTCTCAAGAGGTTTCCACAGACTTGCAGTGGGTCTCCAAGGCTTCAGACAACAGTCCTTTGAGCTATACCTGGAGATGCCAGGGAGTGAATTTGGGAAAGCTTGTGAGTTTGATTAGGCATTTAGAATTTATCAGGATATCTGACACTGCCTTGAGTACACAGCATAGTGCCTGCAGGCAGTTCCAGTGTGCCTTGAAGTGATCCCCAGTGTGGAGGCTCATGTGACCTACAGATCTTTTTTCCCATTCTTTATTTTGGTTTTAATATATACTGTATACCTAGGCATAAACATGTCTGTAACAATGAACACATCTGAAACACATGCAACATTTTAGCATGTATGCATAGACTTTGACAAAAACAGGGTATGTCCCCAAATAACTATCCATTTGAATTATCTATATTACAACATTCAAATATTGAGAGAATTGTAAAGTCATTAATCAATTGCATTATGGGAGATGAGTGTTTAAGCTTGCAGTTTTATAACATCAGTCTTCAGCTGTCAAAAGGATGCAGCATTTATTAATCTCTGTGAAGCTGGTATAATTTAAAAGCATGTATACAATGGTGAACATTAAATACTCCTCCAATACACAGTTGATCTGTGTAGTAACCTCTTCTCCAAAAGAAGCAACTAATGGACATTGTAAAAACAAGTGTTTAAAAAAAGTATTAGCTGTATTTTACAGTCAGCAGTTAGTTGAATTAGATAATCCCTTATTAAAGGGACATTGTGGTGTCTAGTTGACACGAAACAAGCATTTTGGTCAATGAGATGCAGCCTGAGATCCATAGACAGGGAGGCACCAATCCGTTAATCCATCAATTAAGTGTTTTGTGTTGCACTCACAATAGGTTCTCAAATTCCCAGATTTGCTCATAGATCCACAAAGGCTGGGGACCTCTGACCTAGAGGTTTTTGCTCAGCATATGGGGTCACACATATAAACAGCAGATAAATACAAGAGAAATAGCTGATATGATAAGGCAAGTGGTGATGTGAATGAAGGTGTGTGTGCAACTGTGCCGTTGGGTTTCGTTCCTTTATGTTATAAAGATGTTAATCATTCCTGTGAGCAGCACAAAAGTAAAAGATGAATGGCAGAGGCACCCTGGGGAAAGCATGGGCATCTGAGCAAAGCTGGATGTGAATCAAATCCCTGGCCAAAGGGGGATTGCAGGCAGAATAGTGTTACTTTCTTTTCTGTGTCCCCCTGCCTCTTAATTGCAAGGTTGATTTCAATCTCAGTTGGCTTTGGAATACATGGTGCCTTGCTCTGTGGCTTCGACCTTCTTAATCCTCTTCAGTGTGGGATTTCATATTGTAGGATGGGGCTGCAGAATGATAGGGGAAAGGGAAAGTGTTGGGGAAGGCATCCTTCAAAGCTGTTTCAGAATCAAGCTAGACTTGGAGAAAGCCAGTGAGCGTGATTACTGCATGAGAGCATCCACCAAAGGACCAGAAGATCACACCCACAAAGGGTTCCATTCCTCTTCCTGGACACTGCTAATTTCTCTTTGTCAGACATAATGAGCCTCATATGCATACATCTGAAGGACATGCTGTTTTTCCTTCAGCATGGATGAATGCCAATGTAGAAAACTTGTTCACCTCTAAGAGGTCCTGTTAATATGTATCATGAGATGGGAGGTACAGCTACTCTGCACATTAAATAGGCACGTAATTATATTAATATGCCATAGTGGTGTGGACCTCACAGATGTCATGGCTAAGGTTTGTCTGCTACTACTTCTGCAATACCATTTGTACAATTCTAGGGTAGAAATATAGCATCTTTGAACAGGCTTGAAAGCTGGTCCTGACCTCACTGAAATATGAATTAGAAAAATGTGGTAAAAGTTTAGAAAGTGTGAGTCTTGCAAATAAATTTTGGAGTCCTTGGAAATTGCTTTAGAAGGCATATGGCTTGCCCTCATAAATTCTCAGCAACCACATAAGTAAAAAATGTATATTCAGAATGAATTCTAAGATTTCCAAGGTTCTTCCATTAGGAAGCAAGGGGTTTCATAACTGCTTGGTGAGTGTCCTTGGATTAAATGTCTATTTCAAAGAAGATTGCACTGTTTTTTCAGTATGCTTTTTGCGAAGGAAGGTGCAGACATCTTCACCTAGCTATGTGGGAGCTACTTAGTGTAAGAGTAGAATCTGAAAGTACTGAACTGTGAACCAGGTGCTCCGTGGTATAAACATCCTCCCAGCCATGAGATCTTAAGTAGTCTTGGACACTAATGTTCAGCCTCTGATCTTTTTCTGCAACATCAGGATAATAATATGCTTATCTGTCTAATATGGCCACTCTGCTGATTTCTGGGATAATGGGGCTGTGCAGTACTTTATCCTGCGCAGGCTCATTCAACATGGGTGGGGGAAATGGAATCCTGCCTCTGACTGGCATCGACACACTTCCCAACTGGGCTCCCCAAATGAATGTGTTATCCTAAAAGACAACTCTGCTCTTCCACATCATTGGAAACCTTGGGGGTTTCTGATTGCATGGAGGAGCCTGAAGCACAGATATGGAATGCATGCATGTTGGAGGCAAATCAAACTTGCTGAACCAGTTCTGTACAGACCTGATATCTGGGAAGCAGTTTGGTTAGAAAACACCTATGTAAATGTTGGAAACTCCAAAATATGAATCTGGGAGTTGGGAGGGGAGCTCTGTGGGTTTAGTGTTCTCCTGTTTACCAAAATATTTCAGGAAGAAATCAGCATACCATACCTTCTGTTCTAGAGCTGAATATATACAGGAAAGGATTTATTGTGGGTTCAAAGGGACAATTTTATAGGAGCTTCCTATTATTGGCAGAACATCAGTGGGATGCTTTTACTCCCAAAAGAACATTTTAGGATGTGAAAGGTTTTAATCCTATCCTGGCAAAATTCCAAATTTGTACATAATATTATTCTATGGTATTAAAAAGTCAGATTGCAGTTTTGCTGTGATAGGACATTTTGCATTCCTTCAAACCTACAGCATGGATTGGTGCTCCATTGTACTGCAGTATAACGGTAATTTAACCCAGATGTAACTGTATTTAACTGACAAATAGAGCACCATTCATATCTGTATACCAAAAGCTTCAAAAGGGGTTTTTGGGGGATTCTTCACAAATGAAATGCAGTTTTTAAAAGTGCGATTGTTTCAGTAATGATAGCATCTCCATTTCACACTAGTATTTATGTGTCATGCTGGCACTAGCAGGAACTAGCATGCTGTGTTTTTGTTGATTTTAGAGTTACGTTGGATCAAATATAGGAAATCATACATTGTGCTAACACAAGATTGCTAAGTTTCATGTGAGGCTCAGCAATCATTACATGCCCTGGTACACAGTAGTAATCATTAAATAGCCTGTCATGAAGTTGTTATTTCAGTAGATACAGCGACTTTGGGCTACAGTCCAGACTTCTACACATGGCAGACTGCTGATGTTCTGTGTGCTAATCTTCCACAATACTTCTGCTTGTTTTAGCTAAAAATAGTTTTGAACAGCCCCTCTCATATTTTGGTGATCAAGCAGAGATGCTTTCTACAGGCCAGCACCTAGTATTTTACTTCAAAATTTATTCCTTTGTCTCTTCCATCCAGGTTTTGTTGTGGGTCGAGGGAGAGATAAGCCAGAGCAACTGCTTTGGATTCTACTCTAAGGAAGCCCAAGGAGCAGTGTCCCTGACTTGTTAGTTGCTTCTGCCCACAGCAGCAGTCAAACAGGAGCCATCAAGGCAACTGGGATTAAAAACTAAAACTAGCGAATGACTCATGAAACAGGCCCACATCGACTGACCGTAGTTATGGGCAGCCATGCCTAAATGATGATGTTGGGAGGAGAGGGGTAGACTAGAGGATTCTCACAGCTATACCTTGCTGTGGTTCTGCAGAACCAGCAAGAGCACGGCTTAGCGTGTGTAATATATCTCGGCTCTAGCTTCAAGTCCAAATGAGTTGGTTATAAAGTTCCTAGGATGACCTTGGCTCATCGGATGATGGCATAGACCAGGGGTCTCAAGCTCGACTTACCTGGGGGCCGCTGGAAGTAGAGTCTGGGTGAGGCTGGGCCGCATCAAGTATCCCACCCCTGCGGTGGTGGTGGGCCGCTCATCCCGCGTGGCTCCCGGAGGCTGGCCTGGGCGCTGCTGGCGCTTTGAAGGCCGCAGGGCCCTTCCCCCATGCCCCACCCGGCCCGGCAATTGGCCCGCAGCCCACGAGTTTGAGACCCCTGGCATAGACTCTCCCTGGTGAGTATAAGTGACATAAATAGTCAAGAGTACTTTTTACCCTGCGTAGTCCTATTGATTTCTTCATGAGACGTCTGGCTCATTATTTTGGCTAATATGTATGGAGAGTTAATTTTCTAATCTGCTTCTTCGTGTCTTGTTTTTCCTAGCTCTTGATCCATCCAAAGACCCATGTTTGAAGGTAAAGTGCAGCCCACACAAAGTGTGTGTAACTCATGACTACGAGACAGCCATTTGTGTAAGCCGCAAACAGCTGGTTCACAGGTAAGGAGGCAGCTATTTATGGTTTCAGCACATCCTGTCAGAGTTGTGACATTATGGCATCATGTAGCCGATTGGACTGGGCAATGCAGCAGTGGCAGTGCGAACCAGGGAAGCTCTTATCCTTACTTTGCATGTGAAGAAGGCAGTCAAGGAGACAGAAGAGAAGAAGAACCGCTTTCCTGTTGTTGAGATGGTCAGGTCAATGTGGTGGTGCACAGCAAGACCAGAAGACAGCCTCAGCCACAGGGAAAGCAGCTTCATCTCAACATCTTCCTCCCTGCTCCATAAGATTTCACAGCTCTCTGGAGCTGATGTTGAGGGTGCACAGCGGCCAATAGGGAGAGGTGGATTGCCCATTCCAGTTCCACTGGCAACTTAGGCTTTTTGCAGAAAGTAAAGGGGATGATTTTAATTGCCTCTTGCCATGACTTTTTTGCTTAGCTGTAGCCACAATTACCTCTTTACAGAATAAGAAACTTCTTAAAATAATACAGAAGACAAAAAAGTGAAACATTCCTGTATACACTTGTCAGATGTTTTAAAAACAGAACCCTAAAAATAGGCCGGCTTTCCCAAACCTAGTGTTTTTCAAAGGTTTCGGAATATAGTTCCCAGCATTCCTGATGACTGCTATGCTGCCTGGGACTGAATTGCACTGCACAGTAGCAGAGGGGCCATCAACCTTTATGCATCCAGCAATTTGTTGAGTATATCTACTCAAAACTACAGTAGCATTTGTTGAGGACCAAAGGGACAAATACTCAATGCAATCCAGGTGTGTGTGAGCGTGAGCGTGTGCAAGCGTACTAAAAATCTGGACAAGTTCCCAGATAAACCATCTGTCCTTCTGAACTTCAAATCAGGTCCCTCTGTTGACTAGACACAGCAGGAGGCTCTGACAACTGCATCTGTCTAAAAGAAGTAGCACTATTCTGTCTGTCTGTCTGTCTGGTCTGTCTGTTTGAAAAGTATCTAATTCCACTAGTTAGATAGCTTCCTGTGGCAAATAAAAGCTGTAAAACGATTTCTTCCAAGCATGCAAAACTATCTACATCACTCCTAATCTACAGGATGTTTGATCCAAGCTGTGCCTGAAAAGAAATTCAGAAAGGAAAGATACGGATCATTGCAATAATTTCTGATTCTTGGCTGCTTTTAAGAACCAAATCTGGAGGTTAGGCATTACAAATTCATCTCTGTCTTGTTCAGGCTTTTTTGAATACAAAGATCAGATTTTAAAGTTTGTTACTACTAGTTATTTCTTTCTATTTAGGCTGGGACAGTTAGAAACACTATTTGCATTTTCTTTTAAAATAAGTTGAACATGGCACCTATAAAATTGGACACTGTCATTAATCTGCTTTTTATCTCCTGTACATCTCGATGTTTCCCTCTTTTATGACCATGCTTTGTCAGAATGTTAATTAAGAGTTGGCTTAAATCCATGCACTCTTTTTGGGGACAGTCACTTTATATATTAAATGCCTGACCAATGCCTTTTAGCAGCCAATACAAACTGAAATCTATGGAATGCGCTCCCCAGAGAGGTCTGCCTGGCGCCATCGTTATTTGTTTTTCGGCGCCAGGCTAAGACCTTTTTATTTAAAACTTATTTTAATTGCTAAATTATTATATTAATTAGGATTTTAAAATTTTTAGCCGAGAATGCACCAGGGGTTTTTTAATGTTGTATTTTTTCTTTTAAATTGTTATATTATTATTAGTTATGGATGTTTTTATGTATTCTTTGTGAGTTGCCCCGAGGCTTTGTTGCGATAGGGGCAGCATAGAAATGTTTTAAATAAATAAATAAGGTATGATTTTTGAGCCATTTAATCCCAATTTAATTCATACTAATGTGTATCTGGGATGCTACAATGCTTTGAATATGTGAACAACTCCCATTCATTGGTTAATGATGTGCATGGTAAAACCTGAAGTTAGTAATTAGGTAAAATGTCTTGGAACAGGCTCCATATAACTTGGCCCAGCACCCTGTTTATATCTGCCACCAGCCACATGTTTCCAAGAAGTGCACTAGAAGGGCATGGAAATAGCCCTAACCTGTTGTTGCACTCTAACCGTGATCATTTGGTAACATATTGTCTCTGAACCTGGAGGTTCATGGAGCCATCATGAGCAATTGCACTTGGCAGACCTGTACCCATGAATTTTCTTAATCACTGCTAGAAGGTGATTGTGGTGATTATAGAAGCATTTTCCCAGCTGCAGCAGCAAGTTCCTTTGGCTGATATACACGTCATGTGAAATATTTCCATGAAACCATCTTAAATTTCATGACAGTTTATTTTCTCAGGTATCCCTGATTTCTAGTGCTACAGTAGTAGGAATGTGAAGATAGAAATTCTGATGTATAATGTCCTAAAATTTTAATGGCTGGGTTCACATATCGTAATAATCCATGGTTAACAAACTGGGTTCTTGCAGCAGGAAGGAGTCAGTGTGCTGGTTTAATGCTGCCTGCGCAGATGCTCCCTCTGCTGCCAGGCAGAACTAAACAACCCAAGGACAGCCTGCCCCTGCATTTTTTTTTTTAAATCATGATGTCTGAACCCAGAATTTGGGTTTAGGGAATGAAGAACCCAGCGTTTGAACCCAGGTGGCTTCAAACTCTGGGCTTTTCATGCCCCAGTAGTCCACAGTTTCCAGTTCAGACTGTACACTAAGCAACCCAGGGGTGTAACAGCCCTTGTTTGTTTATCAAAGTAAGAAGGTCAATAAGAATCATCACATTTGTTTGCTCCTTCTGCATTGTCAGCAACCTCCAATTTTCGGGATTTTTTTTTGCCGGGGGCTGGGGGAGGGCATTGGGTTTAATGGCTTTTGATGAGATGCAACCCAGGTCATAAAGATAGGGCTAACAGGACATGGCAGCCCTCCATGAGCAGCCAGGCATGGTTGGCAGTCATGTCATCCAAACCAGGAGTGTTTCCTGTAGGATGTCTTTTTTTCCTTATCTCTTTTTTTATATAAATATAAATAAATAAATAAATAAATAAATATATATATATATATATATATATATATATGTATGTATGGGGGAGACAGACAATTTAAGAAATGCTTGACTTATTGTTCTTGCCCATGATGGATTGTTGTGTCATCTGAACCCAGGAGATTGATTTTATTGTGGCTTGTTGGGTTCGGCTACAGAGCCTCATAGCAAGAGTAACCAAAGAAAGAAGAAAAAGAAAACAGCCAGTGCTGCTCATTTTTCTTGAGATCACCAGTGCCTGCCCTTTCCCTAATATCCAAGTGGAATTTAGGAAGGACTATCGCTCAGTCCCTGGATTTTTTTATAAAAATACTTCAGTGCCTCAAAAACATACAGTCAGGGTTGCCATTTTTTAATTATCTTTGTCAGGTTTGTGCACTTATCACTATCTGAGTAGTCTTGCTCATACCAGGTTAATTTCCTGGTATGCTTCAGCTATCAAAGGGAGCAGCCAAGGACAATAGGTAACATGCAAGGTAGTTGAAAGGTCTGGGTTGTCTGTTGGCTAATTTGTACACTATTCTGATAGGGAAGGGAAGAAATGACATTAAGAGAAAGGAAGGAGGAGGAAGTGCTGGTCAGAAGCCCAAGGGGTAAATGTACCAGAGGGATGACAATTTCTCCTGACAATAAGTCCCTCCAGTTTTTAGTGCTAAACCAACACTTTTCAGTGTTGTCCACCTTTTCAACACTCCCCAGCTCCCAGATTCTCCAGGTACTGCAGAAAAGGAAATATAAACTTCCCCAGCCCGTTTTTGCAGGTTCTATTACAGAAAGGTACTGCTGCAGTTACGAAGGTTCACTCATAGCTTACAAAACCTGCAGACATGTACTGAAGTTTAACAGCTTGGAAGTAAATGAAAGGGAAATGTGTACTGCTCTGTTATAACAGGTGCAAAACTTTCTCCTCCATTTACATCCCAGCATTTAAATTGTGCACATAAATTTGTATGAGTATCCCCAGTTAAAACATATACACACCTCTTAGAATATGACATAATTAGATGGAGTGAATGGGGCTCAGGGTATTAAAAAAAACTCTAAGGAAAGCACAGTGATTCCTCCAAACAAGAGTCACAAAAAGGGTTTGATTTTTTTTAAAAGATTTTAAAATAAAATTTACAATAACAAGAGCCAGGCACTTATAGAACACTATGCAAGGCATAGCAATAAACTGCAGCTGTGCAACCCTCTGTTTTATTGGAACATAGAATGTGACTAGGGAAACAAGATGCTGACAACCAAATTTTGTCAAATTTAATGCATAGAATTTTTCTGTTTTGAATTTGTGAAATTTAGAAAGTGTTTCTACAGGCAAGATCCAAAGATAACCCCATTAGTCTGTAGCTGAGAAACAACGGCAAGTGGATTTGTGCCACCTAAAGGACAAGTATATTATGACATACACACTTGTGGACTGGTGCCCACTTCATTGAAAGCATGAAGACTAATCCTAAATTGGCAGATCAATGTACTTACAGATCTGGATATGTGGGAGGTGAATTGTGAGTGATAGTAAAGGAAATTCAGCAAAAAGTATAGACTGAAACAATTAACGTTAAAAGTAAAATATATGCAAAACTGTTATTGTGTCATTCTGTGACCGTAGTTGCTGGCCCATGGGCTGCTGTGTTGTGTGAACATAGTCATGCTAAGAAGCACAGTTTATTAACCACAAAAAACCAACAAAAGGAATCCATGGTTTATTGTATTGTGAATTATGGGTTGTTTGTGGTTAAAAAAGCATGCTTAGCACAACTGGGTTCAACAATCCACAGTTAGTGACAATCCATAGTTCAACCAATACTCAACTTTTAACTTGGGTTGTCATGTTGTGTGAATTCAGGCATTAAATTTGTTCTTTGCACAGGAAAACCACCTGACTCCTTCTGGGTTTTGTGCATCTATATGTGGGTGGGCAGTTAGTGGGTAGTACATAGTAACACAGAAACAGAGCGAGTCAGAAGGGGCCTCCCGGGCCATCTAGTCTGACCTCCGGCACCAGCCGGCTCCGCTCACGACATGCCGACCATGTGCATGTCCAGCCTATCTTTGAACACCCTCACCAATGGGGCCTCAACGACCTCCTGTGGAAGCCCATTCCATACCCTCAGGGTCCTAACTGTCAGGAAGTGCTTCCTGGCATCCAAATGGAACCTTGACTCCCTGAGCTTTGCTCCATTGGAGCACGTCCTGCCTTCCTCTGCAGGGGAGAACAGGTCTCTACCCACCTCCGTGTGACACCCCCTCACATACCTGTATGTCACCAACATATCCCCTCTGAGTCTTCTCTTCTCCTGGCTGAAGAGACCCAGTTCCCTCAGTCTCGCCTCATACCCCATCCCCTGCAAATGGGCCACCAACCTTGTGGCCCTACACCGCACTGACTCTAACCTGGCTATATCCTTTCTGTAATGAGGGGCCCAAAACTGAGCACAATACTCCAGTTGCGGGTGCACCAGAGTCATCTAGAGGGGTAGTAATACCTCTCTCGATCTAGAAGCCACACTGATTATGCAACCAAGGGTGGTGTTAGCCCTCCAATACATTCTGGTTTGTTTAAATGCATATGGTTAGGACATGGTATATATTCCTTCCAAGACTGCTAGTTTCCTCAATTTGCATGACCTTTATTGTTCTTGTTAGTTGCAAAGTCGTGTCTGACCCATCGCAACCCCATAGACAACATTCCTTCAAGCCTTCCTGTCCTCTACCATCCCCTGGAGTCCACCTAAGCTCACACTGACTGCATCAATGACTCCATCTAGCCACCTCATCTTCTGCCATCCCCTTCTTCTTTTGCCATCTGTTGTTCCCAGCATTAGGCTCTTCTCCAGGGAGTCCTTCCTTCTCATTAGGTGGCCAAAGTATTTGAGTTTCATCTTCACTATCTGGCCTTCTAAAGAGCAGTCAGGGTTGATCTCCTCTAGGACTGACCAGTTTGATCGCCTTGCGGTCCAAGGGACTCGCAGGAGTCTCCTCCAGCACCACAATTCAAAGGCTTCAATCCTTCGGTGCTCAGCCTTCAGTACGGTCCAACTTTCACAGTGATGCATTGCAATTGGGAAAACCATAGCCTTGCCTATATGCACTTTTGTCGGCCGAGAGATGTCTCTGCTTTTTCGTATGCTGTCTAGATTTGCCATAGCTTTACTCCCCAGGAGCAAGCGTCTTTTAATTTCTTGGCTGCAGTCCCCATCTGCAGTGATCTTGGAGCCCAGGAAAATAAAATCTGTCACTACCTCCATTTCTTCCCCATCTATTTGCCAGGAAGTGAGAGGACCGGATGCCATGATCTTAATTTTCTTAATGTTGAGTTTCAAGCCAACTTTTGCACTCTTCTCCTTCACCCGCATCAATAGGCTCTTTAATTCCTCTTTACTTTCTGCCATGAAAGTGGTATCATCTGCATCTCTGAGGTTGTTGATATTTCTCCCAGCAATCTTAATTCCAACTGGTGATTCATCTAGCCCCGCCTTTCTCATGATGTGCTCTGCATATAAGTTAAATAGGCAGGGCGACAGTATGCAGCCTTGCCGAACTCCTTTCTCAATTTTGAACCAATCAGTGGTTCCGTGTCCAGTTTTCACTGTTGCTTCTTGACCTGCATATAGGTTTCTCAACCTATAAGATGGTCTGGTACTCCCAACTCTTTAAGGACTTGCCACAATTTGTTGTGATCCACACAATCAAAGGCTCAGCTGGAATACTGTCACCTCCACTAGCTTTGTTGTTGTTCAGACTTCCTAAGGCCCATTTGACTTCACATTCCAAGATGTCTGGCTTGAGGTCAGTGACTACCCCATCGTGGTTATCAGGGACATTAAGCTCTTTCTTGCATAGTTCCTCTGTGTAATCTTGCCACCTCTTATTAATCTCTTCTGCCTCCGTTAGGTCCCTGCCATTTTGGTCCTTTATCATGCCCATCTTTGCATGAAACGTTCCCTTCATATCTCCAATTTTCTTGAAGAGATCTCTGGTCCTCCCTATTCTATTGTTTTCTTGTATTCTTTGCACTGTTCATTGAAGAAGGCATTCTTATCTCTTCTAGCTGTTCTCTGGAATTCTGCATTCAATTGGGTGTATCTTTCTCCTTCTCCCTTGCCTTTTGTTTCCCTTCTTTTCTCAGCTATTTATAAATCTTCCTCAGACAGCCATTTTGCTTTCTTGCATTTCTTTTTCTTTGGGATGTTTTTAGTTGCTACTTCTTGTACAATGTTGTGAACCTCTGTCCATAGTTCTTCAGGCACTCTGTCTATCTAATCTAATTCCTTACATTTGTCACCTCTACTGTATATTCATCAGGGATATGATTTAGGTCATACCTGAGTGGCTTAGTGATTTCCCTACTTTCTTCAATTTAAGCCTAAATTTTGCATCAAGAAGCTCATGATCTGACCCACAGTCAGCTCCTGGTCTAGTTTTTACTGACTGTATAGAGCTTTTCCAACTTTGACTGCAGAGCACATAGTCAATCTGATTTCTGTGTTGACCGTCTGGTGATGTCCATGTGTAGTGTTGTCTCTTGGGTTGTTGGAAAAGAGTGTTTGCTATGACCATCGTATTCTCTTGACAAAATTCTACCAGCCTGTGCCCTGCTTCATTTTGTACTCCAAGGCCAAACTTGCCTGTTATTCCAGTTATCTTTTGGCTTCCTACTTTAGCATTCCAATCACCCATGATGATAAGGACCTCATTTTTGGGTGTTAATTCTAGTAGGCCTGCATAGAACCGGTCAGCTTCAGCCTCTTCGGCATCAGTGGTTGGGGCATAGACTTGGACTACTGTAATGTTGAATGGTTTGCCTTGGATTTATTTATTTATTTATTATTAAAACATTTCTATGCCGCCCCTTGCCGAAGCCTCGGGGCGGCTCACAACATCGAATAAAATACACAATAAATTAAAACAATAACTGAGGATTTGAACTGAGATTATTCTTTAATTTGGAGATTGTATCCCACTACTGCTTTTCCTACTCTTTTATTGACTATATTCCTCCGAAGACTGCTAGTTTCCTCAATTTACATCACCTTTATACAGCCACTGAAATGAAGTACAGTAATACATGAATTAAGAGTTTCAAAGGTTTTGCCTTTTCTTTTTATACTGTTATTTTTACAGGAGCCAGGATCACATGTCATATCAGCCCATGACCTTTTAAAAAAAAGACTGCTTTATAATGATTAAGCCTGCATACTGGTTTATGGGGGTTGATCACTCCTGCTGTTAATAAATATGGCTAAACGACCCCTAGGTTGCTTAGCATGATGCCTGAAATCAGAACTCTTGTCTCTCCCCTTGCTATCTTGTTCACAATTATCCAGGGTGCAGTGATGCACAAGCTGCTTCAGTTGTTAAATAGTATATAACAACTAAAGAACATGTTTTTTGTACTAGCTGTACATAAAACAAATGTGGCCCAGCATGCTTTGCGTGCTCATGCAACTTTTCCTTTGGAGATCATTCCTGTGCTGCTCTTTGTGCCCTGTTTGTGGGTTTCTTCTGGGCAGCCGGTTGGCCACTGTGTGAACAGAGCATCAGACCAGATGGACCCTTGGTCTGATCTGTCAGGGGTCTTCTTCTGGTGTTATTTAAAGGCACAACTTTATGGGCACCCAGAAATGCAAAATATCTGTTTCTTTCACTTGCTGATTGAAAAAAACCCAATAACATTTGTATTGGGAAGGTTCCACGTCACACCTACCTTGCCAGCAGTTGTGCTTGTCCAATTGCCCTGGAGAACTGACAGAGTTTACATAACTTCTGAATGTTTACTTGCCTTGTGTTACAGTTGGTCCCTTTGGAACAGATGTGTTTGATGATTGTTTAATCTGCTGTAGATGAGTTGGCTTTATTTCATGGATCCATGAATAAATTCATTAGTAGGAGAGGTTGAAGACATTATCTGAACATTTATGTTATAAAAATAATCAGTGAAAACACACATTATTTTAAAATCTAGCTATAGCAATAGTGTTGAACCATGTATACTTAAGCCAACAAGAAAGAAAACATGTTACATATAAAATTTTCCAAAAACGAATCAATGTGCTTTTAAGTTAGTGGAGAACATGACACAATAATGATCTGCACTAACATGAACTAACAAATCAGAAAATCCTGTCCTCATGACAGCTACATCTAAACATGGAATATCAATTCTGAGAATGCAGAATTATCACCAAAATAAGGGAAAAAATCATCCATCCATGGACTTCTGTCACTTACCCCAAAATATCTTACATGGAGTACACAGCAGAGTTGAAACACTTGAGTAACCGCTTTAGGGTAAATATACGCTTTGCTTTGCAGCCACAGCCATACATATCCTGTTATCTTTGAAGCAAATGGTTTATCAGTTGAAAATCACTCAGTAGATGCGCATCATATCTAGCAGGGATGTTTCAGCCGAAGTTTAAGAAGTCTACAAAACCATTTTCTTGATTTATTTACTACTAAATGTTTTCTCTCCTCTTGGCTTGTTCCTGTTTTTGTCTTGGCCTTAGCAAGCTCCAAATGGCAGAGGCAGCTATGCAAACCTCTTTCCCACTGAAGGGATGTTTGCAATTAATCATAAGTAAAGGGGTGCCATTTGGATCTGCCTCAGGACAAATCTTGAGTGTCCACTAATAAAGAACAGTAACTTAAAATATCTTAGTAAATATGCGCTAATGTTCTTTTAGTGCATCATTTGTGCTGAGGGAGAGAATTAAGATTACACATGCTACAATAACTCTGACATTTTCTTGATTTAAAAATGCTTCACTGAGCAACCTTCATGTTTCATTACTGAATGACTTGAAGACATTATTATTATTAATTGTCTTAAAATAAACATCACCCATCACACCTATCAGTTTCCAGCAGACATGCGAAGTGAAATCAAAATCTTCATAATGCAACTGTGAAAACCCTCACACTCTTAGGTCCCACGAATTCCCTGCACACCCATCTAGGTGTTTCTTGGCTGTAAAAGTGCCTGTGAGAATTACTTGCCTTGCAGGATTACAATCAGACTCATTTTGAAATAAAAAAAATAATTAGGTTTGCCATGAAGTTGGCTCCGGGTTACAGGCTTAGATTAAGGAATGATGCCTCTTCTGTCAACTGAAAATTTATTTCAAAGTGGATTGCAAGGGAAAGTCAACTGAGAATAATGTGTAAGTGGCTCAGGACATTCATACAGCTGTTTGGCAGCACTTAGCTCTTTCTCAGTTGGAGAGCAATCTGGTTCCATACCGTCACAGCGTAAGCAAAAACATAGCACAAAAGACCAGAATCGGCTGCCTCCCTATTAGCCCTAGTAACTGGTAACCCATTTATTGTGCAGTTACTGATCCATTAGTTTGCCTAGTCTACTTATACCTCCTTTGTGGTTCAAAGAAGTCCCAGGGTAGCTCCCATAAAACTTAGAAATAGTAAGACATGATTCTCAGAATACAAGAGAGAACTAGCATATAGCACATTCAACATTTAAAAAAAAACAAACAAACCCTAAAATACCTGAAGTTTTATGGTGCTTCCACACTAGAGACTGGATTCAGATGGCTCAGAGCAAGGGTAGAGGGCTGTGGAACCAAGTGGAAGGTGATATGTAGAAGGAAGGAGAAAACAGCAAAATTTGCCTCCACCCACCTTTTCCTAGTAGGAAGTTCCCGTGGCAGTCCTGGCCCCATCCATAAATGGGAGATTTTCCAATATGCAAAGACAAAGTCTGAATCTAGCCCTGGGTTTTCTATCTGGAGTTTCCACTCCTTGTTCATTCACTTTTCGACATGAACCAATTTCTTCACAGTCTTTCCAATCACTCGGGATCTTCTTAACAGATCACACCATACTACTTGAATGAAACTTTTTTTCTTACTGCATTTTAAAACATGGACTGTTTGAACACTCACCACTAAAATGGCATGGTCCCGTTATCCATGGTTCTCCTGCCAGACTGACTATGCTACAGCCAGTAGGTGTGGAGGGAACTTAGTATATGCTGTATCCAATTACACAAGGTAGTTGCAATTCTGCATGTAACCTGCAACTGAAAGTAATGGCTGGGAAGGTAGCATTAAAAGCCCACCATTGGAAGTACCCTTAAAAGCCCACAGTGGGGAACAAAGGTTTGATCTGATGGGCTGGAGGTTTTCCCTTAATATAAATTGCATGTGTGGTAGGCTGCACTATTGCAAGTATGGAGGTGAGCAAGGGTGTCTACCTGTACAGCAGGATTACAACCTGGATTTGGGTCTCCACTACCTAGAGAAATCCTTCACATTGTAGCCAGCACAAAAGCTGTGGGGAAAAAGCTAGGAAAGGAGCAGGCACCCTGCAAGATCAGATGGAAACCTCCAAGGATTCATCTGTTTCCCAGACCAGCAGTTCCTCATCCCTGGTTTAGGGAGAGTGAAATCCTGTCCAGGATAAGACCATCTCCCACATCCAACAGCTGTTCTTGCATTGCTGGACTGAGTTTCTGTTTATTGGCCTCTTATATCCCCAGTGCGTTGTTAGTCTGTTACGCCTTGCTGCCTGAAGAAAGTGGTCCATTCACAAAGTGAATGAGGCAGGAGTGTTGCGTTGACTTAACAAGTGTGAGTTCACAGACCTGTCTTTGGTAGGGTAATAAAAGTCCAGGGACGGGGGTCATTTGTCAAAAGAAATCAGCAGTGACTTTGAAGAGCTTAGCACCCTGCAAGTGTCCCCTTGCCAGGCTCAGTTTTTGTTTCAGAGCCCAGGGGTCAGGAACCATTCCGTTGTCCTGGGGCATTTGCAAGAGAAAGCTGATAGTTGTGAGATGTGTTAAGTACAGCAATTCCCTCTTGCCCATTGACTCTCCTGCAAGCACTTCTGCAGATCTACATTTTCTTTATTCAATACTTCTGTATCCCCACCTGTTTTCCTCCTGCATAGAACCCACGTTAGATCACCTGACACCCTGACTCCATTTGCTCTTCACAAAAACCCTTGGAGGTAGGGTAGACAGTCAGTGACTGGCTAAAAGATACTCAGTGAGCTTCATGGTGGAGTGGGGACTAGAACTGGGATTTCCTGGTCCTAACTGCAGTACCACATGGAAAAAGCTCATGAGGCTCAGAACAATGTGTTTTCACCTACGGTTCTACCCTGAGAAGAGTTTGGCTAACCAACCCATACCTATCTATGGGCTTTCTGCATCTGATTTCAGTAAACTACCAACATTTTGCTTTAACGCTACAAAAGCAGAAGTGTGTCACCATTCGGCTCAGAACTCAATTGTCAGCTTTGACAAATTAGGTCAATTGGCACAAATGTTTGCTATGAGAATAGGGCTTCCGCACATCAGTGTTTCATTACCTAAAATTCCACATTTTGTTCTTTTCGTGTTACAGTTATAACTATGGAATTGCTGCCAATGATACTGTAACATTACTGAATATAACTCTTTATTTTTCTTGTTTATCTGCATCTCAAAGTGCCTGAACAATCCATTCAGCCAGAAATGGTTATTTAATGTTTACAAATGGCCACCAATATTGCTTAAATTATTCTTTATTTATACAATCTACTTACTAGATTCTAAACTTATTGCTGTTTTTGCTGTAAAAGCCACAGGACATAAATGTGTTGAGCAGGAAAGTCTTTTTAGTGGTAATAAAAGGCATGTTTTTCTAATATTTAAATGTATGTTTACAGGGAAAGATATTTTTATTAAAGTCTTTCTTCAATTTCTAGCCTCTCAACTATACTGGAAAAAATGTTAAATGTGCAGCCTTTTAAAAAGGTTATTTTGACAGATGATATTACAAATCGCATTTGTAATACATACTATAAACTTGAAGCATTTCATTCATATGAAATATGCAAGTCATCTTCTCAAAGATTATTGTGCACTTGGAAGTGGTCAGTAAATTAAACCCTTCCTATTGTTCAGTTTTCATTATGTGTTAAAACTATTGGGATCTTAAAGGTTTGTTACTAGATTACAGGTTTATTTCATTAAAAATAGCATAGCTAGGATCTCTCTCTCCTCTTTCTTCAGGCAGACTCATCCCCTCATTTGAATCCTTGCCTAGCTACTTTATACCTCAAATTTCTTCCCTTTGTAGCAGATTCAACCATATCCCCTAACCATAATTTTTATAGGCCCAACTGTTGGAGTCCAGCACCTAGATCCTGAAAATTGAATGCATTTTGAAGGGACATTTTCCATCAATTTCTGGAAGACTGAAATCTGTGTAAAAATGATTCACTGTGATCTAATATTAAGTATAAGTGAGTACATTAAATAATTGTACACATAGAATCAGAATACACTTTACTTTAAATATGTCGATCAGGTACATTTTGTTTTTAATTTTATTCTGCAGTAGGTGCAGAACCCCAGTCTGAACTAGAATCCAAACACGGAGAGGTAAGGGAGCTTCTAATATCTGGACTGATTCTCCTATATCCTCTATAAAATAATAATGGAAAGAAACTGCTAGACATACATTTAATATCTTCTTTTGTCCATATGGGCATTTGTTATGGCGTGATGTCAAAAGAGTGCCCGTGCAACATATGGGAATGGTGACTGTACCCTTCCAGGAGAAATGGCACCAAGCAGAAGATCCAATATAAAGTAGAAATGGAAAACATCTGCTGAGTTTTGGTGGTAGAAAGCCAGAGTAACATTCAGTTCCTATGGCCCATCTTTGGTGGTTTTTAAGCAACAGTTTGCATGCCCCAAACAGTTACTCACAGCATCTCCTACCTTGCCAGTGTTCTGCATCAACCCTCTTCAACCTGGTCCCCTCCAGAGATGTCAGAATAATACTGGCTGAGGCTGCTGGGAGGTATACTTGGAGGACTGGAGAAAGATAATATTTTTCAAGGTTCCATTATTCACAAAATGGAATTGTAACACAGTAGTGAGCAACCTAATGTCAATACAAAAAGGTTCATCACAAGCCATGGTACCTCTGAATTTTCCAAAAGTAGTCTACTAATTGAGCAAGATATGGCTAAGGAGAGTTCAGAACAGATCAAATAACCACCAGGTAACAAAGAGAGGTAGATTATCTAGGTTGGGGATCTTGCTGCAGTGCTCAGATTATGAGGAAGGAAGAGGAGGTTGTCACTAAAGGTAAGAGAGTAAGCATTTGAGGAGGAGAGCAAGGCATGATTAACTACAATTATTTGCATTCCCAAGGATATCCCGTGGCTTCCCCATTACCAGTGTTAGGATGGCTAATTTTGATTCCAAAAGCTAAAAGATTTACTCACAGTTTGGAACTTTTTTCCTGAAGCTTATTATTTTAAAGTGAATTCTTACAATGTATCCTAACTGCAGAAGAAACCATTTTAACACCCATCAGATATTATGAAACCCTACTTAAATCCTGATTTGTAGTAATTTATTTTTATATAGATCACAAAAAACTCTGCTTGATACAAGCAATCTTACCATGTTTAACTTTATCTATCACTTCCTACTACTTTCATTCTTCAGTTTCCATCCATTTCCTTTTTTATTAATATGCTTGCAATTGCCTGCTTAGCATTCTGCCAAAACTCATCAAGAGTTCAACCCACAGATTTTCAGTTTAGTCATTTTCTATCAGATTAATTTGACTAATGAACCATGAATGACATTATTTATGGGCACCAACCATATAAGTACGATCTTTCAGACTCTGAACATGTGGATTATACTAATGCTTGTCTAAAATTAACCCAAAGGATCTTGCTTCTTTAAAACAGATACATTAATATGGCTTGGCTTTGGTTATAAATTATTTTTTAAAAAGATGAATGCTCCATCCTGAACCTTGAGTTAAGAAAGGTATATTTCATGCTTACAGAGAAATGGAAAATGGCTAATCTCAAATTAAAGCAAAGTTAAACAAACTGTATAGAATCGTGTGGAATTTTATTAGCTCCTTGAGTCACTTAGCCACTGCTGAGCTGATAGTAGGTCACCTGTTCACAATGCCGCAAGCCACTCTCAGGGTTGTATGGCACAGCAAGTCCCTACAATGAGGATAATTGTGCAAAGCCCATCCATTGTATGCAGGAGGGAAAATAGGCTACCGTGAATTTCCCCCTCAATGATTGTGCAAACAGGCGCAACATAAACTTTTGCCATCCTTGGGGGTACCCTGTAAGATCCAGGATGCAGGCAGCAGGTAGCTATGAAAGGATCACCAGGACACGAGTGCAGGGTGGAGTTCTACAGCATTTTCACCGGGCCAGAAGTCCAGAGTCAAACCGGGAAGAAGAAAGATTCAAGCAACCCCATCCAAGCTTGCACAGTCCAAGGGTCAGGTTCCAGAAAGGCAATACATCTGAAGCAGGCAAGATCAGTGAGGATGTGTGCAGGTACCTAGGAAACCAGGGTCAGGCTGGAGACAAGAACTGGACTAGGACCAGGCTGGAGCCAGGCAAGGCACAAGGACAATTTGTGTTGCTGTGGCAAAGAACAGCAGCACAGGGAGGCTTTTTATGCTGGTCGCCAGTCTCTGGCCGCCCTGCACAATTGCTGCTTAGCTGTTCCCAGCAAGCACCTCCAAAGGGGTTCCTGGTTCCACAGGCACTTGCAGGGTTACTCAGGCCCTGATCCTGACTGGCCCAAAGCTCCTTCTACTGCTAGGGAGCAACAGTGGCAAAAGGTGTGATGCCAGAACACCCGATTCAAGACCCCCAGTAGCTAAACTTTCTGCTATATTTTGGCCAATGCTCATTTTCATGCTTCTGTAGGCATTTAGCTTGAAAAGTTTCACTGAGAATGCAGTGAAATAGTCTAAGATCAAAAGGCCACAGGGACATGTGCTCTTTGTGAGTTATCCTATGTGGCAGAAACATTCCACACACTGTTTTTGATGCTCAGAGGAGTGGCCTAGATGGAAACAAACAGCATGTACTTTGAAGAGATGACAGGAATGTTTCTGGCACCAGGCTTCCCCCCTCCCTTTTTTTTTTTTTTTTTTCACTTTTTTGGTCAGTGGGTATTTTTTGAATATTTACAGTGTCATGGGCACTTTTAGAAAACAGTCTGCTGAACCGGGCTTGACAATTTACAAAATGCTGCCAGCCAAAATGGTGAGTGTGGCCAGTCACAAAATGCCCACTTGAAGGCAAGGTGATGACTAAAGCGAAAGCACCTTGTCCAGGAATCTAAAGACAAGGCAGAGATGGGGGCTGATCTCCAAAATACAAAGCCGCCCTTTTGAACCTGCATCTGTTCCGACATCCATTTCATAGATAGCAAACGGGCACAACAAAATAACAGTTTCATTAAGAGTAAACTGCTGATGCTCAGAGAAACATAAACATGTCGAAAAGTTCCTGCTATATTTCTTGCTGCCAAAGTTGGTTCCATGACATCTAGAAACATATCTGAGTGAAAACATCTCTAAAATTTCAACAGAGACAACAGAGTTTGGAGGCTGTTTTGTAGATTGGTTCCCACAAGACAGTTTATATTCTTCAAAATAAATGCCCTCTGACAGTTCATCTTTGACTCCTTTTGATTCTGTCACTACTCAACCTGCCTAGAAGGCCTGCACTTAGCAAAGAAATGATTGTATTCATTTAGTGTAAGAGCTAGTGTTGTCTCATACCTGAGTGAAACTGATTGTACACAGTTGCATGTTTTGAGCATGCACAAACACACATGAGCTTATACTGGGTTCCTATAGGAATTATCCTTATAGCTAGAGAATTTTATAGTCATGTGCGATCTTGTTGCTTTCCTTGTTGAAATGGAAAATACAGAAGCCCGGATGCTTTCAGCATGATAAATAGCATGGCTTCAAAGTGCATGGATTCATTTAAAGAAAATACAATTTGCACTACTGCAGGGCAACCACATTCCATCACTTTCTCACATTTAAGAAAGTACTGTCGACTCTTAGTAACTACAGTCAGTTTTTCTCTAATTAAAAATGATCCTGTTCCAAACAAAACTGGTCTTTGATAAACGGTTCATCCAAATTCTGTGCTTAGTGTTTACACTCTTGATTACTATCCATGATTTTGCACTGGGAGGTACCAAAATACATTTGTTTTGTTTTGTTTTGTTTTGTTTTTACAAAAGTGAAGTGCTTTCAAACTACATCTCATGGAATATGAGGGCAGAATTATAAACCACGCTGGAGCTGCTTAGGGTGGAATTATATGCATGTTTAGGCAGAGAATATTCTTGGGACTTTTTCTTTTTTGTACACTTTTCTGGCTTTGTTCCATCCCATTTTGTACTCCCTCACATGGCGAAGAGTTCTGGGAAACCTGAAAGCTTTCACAGTCTTTTGCAGCATTTTGTTTCCTTCTGCTGAAGGTACCACTTCCAAGTGGATGCCAGCATGATTAATACATCAAGCAAGTCATTAAGGGAAAGAATGCTTTCGTTAGAAAATAGAAGTCTTGTCCAAAGGAAGTAAACAAAAGGGACCATGAGCTTGCACAAAGGAGAGGCAATAAGAGATGCAAAAAGAAAACAGAAAAGCCATTTTGAGGAGTATATTGCTGAGATCATCAAGGGCAAGAATAAAAAAAACCTATCAGAAGTTTTTTTTAAAAAAGCTAGGGAAGCAGTTGGACTATTAGATCATAATAGAGTTAAAGGAGTACTGAAGGAGGGTAAGGAGATTGATGAGAAGCTGAATGAATTCTTTTCACCTGTCTTCACTGCAGAAAATACAGGACAGACATCTGTGCCTGACCTGATGTGTCCAGGAAGAGAGTCTGATGAACTGAAGTGAATAGCAGCAGCAAAAGATGAAATTCTCAATCATAATTGACAAACTAAAAGTTAATGCATCACTGGTCCCAGAGGGTATCCATTCAGAGTTCTTAAAGAGCTCAAATATGAAAGCACCAACCTTCTTACAAAAGCCTGAAACACATCCCTAAGTTCAGCTGCTGTACCAGAGGACTGGAGAATAGTCAAGGTAACACCAAGTTTTAAAGAGGGATCTAGGAATGGCAGGCCAGTAAGCTTAAATTGGTAAATTGTTTGAAAGTATTAATAAAGATAATATCATAACCATATAGAAGAACAAGTCCAGCAGAGAAAAAGCTCAGCATGACTTCCACATACATAAGCCCTTTATCACTAACCATTTAGAGTTCTTTGCAACTCAATTAACATATGGTCAGGGATAATCTGGTGGATGTTGTGTACTTGGACTTCTGAAAGGCTTCTGGCAGAGTCCTCAACCAAACATTCTGAACAAACTCAGCAATCATGAAATAAGAGGAAAGGTCCTCTTACGGATCTATAAATGATTAAAGAACATCAAGCAGAGAATGGGAATAACTGGTAAATTCTCTCAGTGGAAGAATGGTAACAGTGGCTTTCTACAAAATCTATACTGGGACCAGTACTTTTCAACTTATTCATAAATGACCTAGATTTAGGAATGAACAGTGAAGTGTCCAAGTTTGCCGGTGACACCAAATCGTTGAGAAGAGTTAAAAAGGAATAGTGAAGAACTCCAAAGGGATCTCTCTACACTGGTATAATGGACATCAAAATGGTGAATGGAGTTCAGTGTAAGGAAAAATACAGTGATGCACATTGGGGCAACCAAATCCCAACTTTAGTATAAGCTGATGGGATCTGAGCTAGCTGTGACTGACCAAGATCAAAATCTTTGGAGTTGCAATGGACCACTCAAAAAAAAAAAAAAAGATTCAGTGTGTAACTCTTCTGAAAAGGCAAATTCCATCACGGGCATAATTAGGCATTAAAAATAAAACTGCCAGTAGCATTCTTCCCTTATAAAGTTCCATGGATCACATTGAGAATATTTTGTGCAGTTCTTGTCAGTGCACCTTAAAAAAAGGGAAAAATTCAGATCAAGGAGGTAGATCAACTCTGCTAGCCAGAAATATTACAACAGATGGGTTTGTATAACTTTGAAAGAAGGTGGTTAATGGGAGACATGGTAAGGATGTGGTAAATTGTGCACAGTGTAGAAGTGGTTAGGCAAACTTTTCTCCCTAGTTCATTATACTGGAACCCAGGGTCATCTCATGAAGCTGATTAATGGAAGATTCAGGACAGATAGAGGAAAGCACTACTTCACACAGCACATAGTTCAACTGTATGGTTGCTTCTACAAGATGACTCCCGCTTCATCTGTCCTGGTCCCAGAAGTGTTCCTTCTGACAGGGGAAAATGGAGATGGGAAGCACTCCTAGGCTCCCATAAAATGTCTTTTCCTACCAGATATTGTGGCCACAAGAGCCGGAATCCCTAGTGGGAAATGGGGACCAGACACATCAAAACAATGGACATCTTCAAATAAAAGAACAATTACACTTCCTAGAGCAAAGAAAACATGCAAACAAGGCTTCAGATTAAATGGACCTTTTTCTGAAGAAGCTGTCAGCTAAGAACATTCTCATCTAAGCAAAATGTAGACCTCTCTTTTCTTCTTAGTCAGCCACTTGGAGGTAGGCAAGATGCAGTATTTTAAGTCCATGATGTTGCAAGCCATTCTAAATAGCCTCTGGACTGGTTTGCATGATCTCTACGGCCAGTCGTTACTTATTTAAGGCACTGTGAGTTACAGCAGGTGCTGGTGGCAATTTTAAATACTGAAGCCATGGTGAGAGTTGCTGTTGTTCATTTGAAGCCAGCAAGAGTGGGTTGTTCATTTGGCAAACAGACTACCCACAACCCATAAAATGTTCTAGGACTGTGGGTTGTTAACAATGGCAATCTTCCCACACCAGTTCCATATGGCACAACCAGCCAAGGCTGTAGCTTAAATAATTAAGTCATCCAACATTCAACCCACCAACCATGATGAGTTGCAGTGTTTGTATGATCCATCCCATTGTTTCATAAATGCAGTGCTTTTTTTGTCATAGAACACACCAGAACAGAGTTCTGGCACCTTTTTTCGATGGATTTTCCAAGTTTTAAAAGTAACTTTTGAAAATTTGATGTTTGGTCCACATGGATTCAAATCGCCCTGTCGAGTGTAGCAGGTCGGCAGCAAAATCATTAAAACGGTGCCTGCGGGCTGCTTGTGTATTGAGTCCGATGCATGCGTGCTTCATCCGCGCTGGTTGTGATGGTGCTGCTCGACTTGTGATTGGTCATGTGGTTGCGTGCTGAGCTTACTGTGGGTGGCAACCATTATGTTTCGTTACACAACTGACGTGTGTGGGTGTGTGTACAGTGATTGACTATGTGTGAAAGGTAAATAATTTCGTGAGTTCTGGCACCTTTTTTCTTACAAAAAAAGCACTGCATAGATGGATTTGTTTTCATTTTGTTTGTGTATTTGTGTGTTGTGTACAAGAAGTGTTTCCATGTCTTGTACACACTTCTGAATGCATTCAGTTTTGCTGGTAGTTACTATTTGCTGTGCCTCTTAGGTTGCTCATGGTGTAAATGAATAGCTTACAAAGTGAGACAGTGTCACAGCGTATTGTGAGGCTGTGTTGTACTTGCTGAGATCTTCCAAATGAAGATCTTACACATTCCTTCCATTTTAAAAAAATAATTAGTCATCACAGTTTTCTTCTTGTAAGTCTGTCATGGCTTTGTTATCATAGTCAGAAGAAAACCCAATAAATATGTTACATAACTAGCATGGCAGTTTGGAATGTTGTCCTGTTAAATTAGTTGACCTCTGCCTTCTAGCTTTTGATTACCATGTAGCCTATCTTCCTTCATTAACAACCCCCTGCAATCCTGAATAATTACCTGTTATCACCAGTTAGCATCAACTGCCAGAGACTAATAGAAATCAGAAGCAAGCCAGGATGTTTTATTCATCCTAGGAAAGTATTTTCTGCCTATGCATTCAGTGTCAAAAGGCTTGCTTATGAGCATCCATGGCTGCATTGTGCTTTTTCTACTGGCAGTTCCCTCATCGGGACTCTCTGAGATGTAAAATGAAACTGCCAAAGAAAATTGCTTGACTTCTTTCATGATTTCCTACCCTGTTCTCCTTGCATCTTTATATGGGCTTTGATGTTTCATCTTTACTTTGGCAACCACAAACACCCAACTAGTTTTACCAAAGAAAAATGGAGCATTGTCCTCCCTTTTATGTTCTCAGTGCTTTGTACAAGTGTTATATACTCACCAGGCTGCTGCCTTTGTGAATGCATTGGATCTGATACACAGTTAGGGACGGCTTAGGAATTAAATTAAAGATGCCCTGATCAAATGCTTAAGATTGGACATGGGATGAGCATAGCTTTGTGCGCAGCCTGCGGCAATCCTGATGCACACACCTGTTCACTTGCCCCAAGCTGAAGGAAGAGGCTGTGGATATTCCATATAATAGGGGACTGCAGGCATTCCCAGCATTCACTTTCCACTGGAAGTGTAAGCGGTATCGCAGCGGGAAAATGCGGCTGCTTATGGTCAGGGCCACACACGCAGAGGCCTGGATTCCTAGTTCAATCCCCTGCAGGAGGCAAGCTCGAAGCACCTGAAGCTTCTGCCACCACCTGTGCCTTCCCTGCATCTGCTGCATGGTACATCCAGCCTGTTACCCTCCAGATGTTTTGGAACCTCAGCTCCCATCAGCTCCCGCTAGCATGGCTAGAGGTTGGGAACGTTGGGAGTTACAGTCCAAACCATTTGGGAGGTTGTAGAACTTAATCTCGCTATGGTGCTGTATGTAAATGTTTTACATTAGGGGAGAAAATTCTTTTCCAATCACCATTTTAGTAATGGGATTGACAGCAGTGAGCAGAAAGGCATCTTAATGATTTTTAAGATAAGTATAACGGGGCATCATGCTAAATCCCTATGATGTGATGCTAAATCCCTATGTTGTGTTATACTTCCTATAACGTTGTAGGAGTACAACCCTATACCCCTTGACTGTTAATTAAATGTTTTGGTCACTTCCATTTACCAACCCACTAAAATGTCTGACCAGAAGGGGTGTTTCCTCCATTTTTTTAAATGTTGTTTCACTTACGGCACAATTGCATGGCAGTTGCTGCATGCCCCAAACACAGAGACTTTTTTGCCCTACCAGATGGACTCTCAGAGGGGGAGTGAAATAGGCTGGTGCAGAGAGTGTCAAGATCGCTTTTGTCCTGGGCCAGCAAAGCACTCTGTAGTAGTAAGCAGTAAAAACCTTTATTGGAGTAAAGAACTCTGTTCTTCTGCTCTCAAGGTGTCTTTTCTTGATTTCTGGGAAGAGGTGCCCAGTTCTTTCCATACTGGCAGCAGGAGATGGAGCCTTAGTTCCTGTTCAAAACTCTGGCCACTGTCTCTGTTCCAGCCTTGGATCTGGGAATCCCAGCTTTTTCATGGCTTCTCATTCACTGTCTAAAGACCGTAGGATGTTATGCCTTCCAGTGGTGTTTTGCTATTTATATAGCTAGAAAATGTTTTTGTGTTACTTAATGCCTGATTTAAAAAATAAGTCGTTGCCAGGGCGAAACATACAGTGACTAGTTCTGTGATAGTTCATCTACCAGTAAGTCACTACCCATGCCCACGTAATCTCTCTTTAAAACAAAACTGGCATCATGGACATTAGTGTAAACAGAACAGAGTGGATGTACACACAAAGTGAACAAAATTCCTGGCTGCTGTGGACATCCTGCTGTACTTCTGCATGTGTCTAGAATGGAAAAGCAGCGGTTCAGTGGCATCGGGAGCCATCTGTCTGGGAGCATCCCAGGAGAATTTAGTGGGTGTTCCTAAGTGAGCATTCCAGCAGAGAAAGGGGTAGCCATTGAAAAGACCCTGCTGCTTATAACTAGTTTTTCAGGGCTCAGAACCCCAGCATTCCTAAACCAAGGACCCATCTGATGACCTAAGCAGAGGGAAGATGTATGTGGAAGAAGTACTTTCCCTTTTGTATCCTGGTTCCAAGCTATTAAGGCCTTTAAAGATTAAAACAATTAAGCTGAACTGTGTCTAGGAACTTACTCAATTCCATAAGGGAGCAATCCAAAGCACACTGCAAAATAAAGGCTCTTTTTGATAAGAACAAAAGCAAAACCAAAAGAAAACAGAATATTTTGGCTGAGCTCTAGTAATGCCAAAAATATAATGAGACCATAAATCACTGAAGCTCTCGAACTATATATAGTTCATAAAGTGCTACTTGAACCTCATCAGTGTGTAGATAGACCAAAATGTATCCCTGAGGGATGCCAGAAGATACGGCTTGTTGCAAGACAGCACAAGCTAGAAAAGCCACCAAAGGTAACATCAGGACTATCAGAGGGAAAATAGAGAAAATGAGAGAAGACAAGAAAAATGTAGCAGGCGGCAACATTTTCATAAAAATATATAGCCATGATGACTAACTTTTTGTGGGAAAGGATGCATAAAAACCAGGCCCTTTTTATTTTGAAAATGACAGTGTAGTTTATCATGCCCACCTTCCCCTGCAACACATCTACCCCTTATTGCCAGACTTTCTTCTGCAGTTCAAGGCTGTAACAGGCTGTAACAGTCATCCCCATTGATTATGGATACTGGACAGGTGAGCACAGGAGTCCTTTTCTTCTACTGACAGCTACTGACCTTTTCTTCTTAAACGTACATATAGCAAATACTTCATCTGATAAATGAGGAATCCTGTGCAAGTTTTAGGGCAACTATAAGGACACATTGTTGATGGAAAGAAAATGGATGTGTTTGAAGCATGGTGCTAGAGGAAAGCTTTGTGAATATGCGGTACAGACAGAAAGATGCTCCTAGTTAAAGTCTAGCCAAAGTTTTCCCTAGAGGACATCATGCTTTGGACAGATTGTGAGAAGGCAAGACTCACTAGGGAAGACATACTGGACAAAGTTGAAGGTAGAAGACAAGGAAGACCAAATAAGAGATGGATTGTCACCATAAAGGAAGTGACAGCCTGGAATTTAGAACAGCTAAGCATTTAGGACTTTTTGGAGGGGGTTTCATCCATAGTGTCACCATAAGTCAGAGATGACTTGATTACACATAACAACATAAACGTTACTGAGCAGTGAGTCCAGCAGTAGAGAAACTTGGGCTGGCATATTGGGAGTTCATGTTAGTACCCTAGGAGTGATGGTGAATATCACCCAACATTCCCTTTCCTGCAACTGTTGCACTGAAGGCATGACTGGAGCTTGTTTTATGCCAAAACATTACCTTGGCTCTGCCAGAACTCCCCCCACCCACCCACCCCCGGATACTTCAAAATAAACTGGACATGTAAGAGATGTATAATTGCACATGGCACATTAAGGAAAGCTCAGCAGTGTTCTTTTTTAGGGAAGTAGTGAAAAGTTGGAGGACAAAGAAGTGCAATGGGAGTAAATTTTTCCACCACTGGTCTGACAGCAAAGGAGAAGAGAGGCATTGCTACTCATTCAGCACGGATTTTACCCCAGTGCTGCCATAGAGTCTCTACTGGTACGGGCTAGTCATGGAAAAATATTCCTTGGGCCAGTTTAGAAATGACTTTGGGAAACCAAGCTACTTCCTCCAAACAGCTTTGTTGCTTCCAACTCACCACTTGAATCCCTTGTCGGCACCTTTATTTGTGAGGACGTGTACTCTGCTTTGCAACTCCCTTTCTCTTTTGGACTTAACCTGCTGATTGTAGTAGCAACAGTTTCTTTAGTGCTGCAGCAGCTACATTCCAAGATGCCATGAACCAAGTGACATCGGGTTTTCCCTAAGCCCATCCATAACAAGAACCTATTTCCTAGGAAAGCTAAATTTGCTAGGAAGTTTGACATGTGACAGGATTTGAGGCACCAGCCAGGGAGATGCAGTCACATGGAGAAAGAACCAAGCTAAAGAAGTTTCTTGATAATTTTTGTGAACCTTACGAGCTTCATCAGTTTATATCCCATGCCAGGAGAATTTGAATTTCAGGATATCTTCTGTGAGGCTACAATGGAAGATCCTGTTTACTATTGCTGCACATTCCAATCACCACTGAGTCATGAAGCAACCTTCCCAACTTGTTGTCTTCAGGATGTGTTGGATTATAACTACCATCATTCCTATCAAGAGCTGTTTTGGCTGGTGATGAAAGAAGCTGCAGTCAAGAATACATGGATGGCACCAGGTTGATGAAGAATGTCATAAAACAAGCCAAGACAGTTGCTATACAAGAACCAACCATAGAAAATGAGAAAAGATTGATGGCAGTTTTACAACTTACGTAAATTAAGAGGAGGAGGTCAGGGTGAATGTGATGCAACCTGATTTATGCTGTCAGCCTGAACACAAAAATTGGACTTTTAAGAAATAAACTCATAACTGAAATAAATAAAATGTTTAATGCATGGCATTTGATTGTAAGAGCATTATAAAATGCCAGGCTCTTGCCTCTTATCATTTACAACCTAACTTTATTGCATTTGCAAAATTAACAGATATTTTATATTTGTAGCACATCAGTGAGATAGCCATATGTCATGTCATCTATTCTAAACACAGTTTCTGAAATGTAATGTTTGTTCTTAAATCTGGATCGTATTTCAGTTCTCAGAAGTAGTTTATATTTTAATTCATTTCCATTACATGCCACTTTTCTAACCTATATTCAGAACAGGTTACCACACAGAAAGAAACTAGAATCATGACATTAATATGAAAATAATAATTATTTTACAGTAATAATAAAATGTGCTCTGCAGCCAAAGATGGAGAAGCTCTATACAGTCAGTAAAAACTAGACCAGGAGCTGACTGTGGCTCAGATCATGAGCTTCTTGATGCAAAATTTAGGCTTAAATTGAAGAAAGTAGGGAAAAGCACTAGGCCACTCAGGTATGACCTAAATCATATCCCTGATGAATATACAGTAGAGGTGACAAATTTAAGGAATTAGATTAGATAGACAGAGTGCCTGAAGAACTATGGACAGAGGTTCACAATATTGTACAAGAGGTAGCAACTAAAACCATCCAAAGAAAAAGAAACGCAAGAAAGCAAAATGGCTGTCTGAGGAAGCTTTACAAATAGCTGAGGAAAGAAGGGAAGCGAAAGGCAAGGGAGAAAGAGAAAAATTGAATGCAGAATTCCAGGGAATAGCTAGAAGAGATAAGAATGCCTTCTTCAATGAACAGTGCAAAGAAATAGAAGAAAACAATAGAATAGGGAAGACCAGCGATCTCTTCAAGAAAATTGGAGATATGAAGGGAACGTTTCATGCAAAGATGGGCATGATAAAGGACCAAAATGACAGGGTCCTAACAGAGGTAGAAGAGATTAATAAGAGGTGGCAAGATTACACAGAGGAACTATACAAGAAAGAGCTTAATGTCCCTGATAACCACGATGGGGTAGTCACTGACCTCGAGCCAGACATCCTGGAATGTGAAGTCAAATGGGCATCAGGAAGTCTGATCAACAACAAAGCTAGTGGAGGTGACAGTATTCCAGCTGAGCTATTCAAAACCCTTAAAGATGATGCAGTTAAAGTGCTACACTCAATATACCAGCAAATTTGGAAAACTCAAGAGTGGCCACAGGATTGAAAAAGGTCAGTTTACATTCTGATCCCAAAAAAGAGCAATGCCAAAGAATGTTCAAACTACCACACCATTGCACTCATTTCACATGCTAGCAAAGGGATGCTCAAAATCCTACAAGCTAGACTCCAGCAGTATGTGGACCAAGAACTACCAGAAGTACAGGCAGTATTTCGAAGAGGCAGAGGAACTAGAGATCAAATTGCCAACATATGCTGGATCATGGAGAAAGCTAGGGAGTGCCAGAAAAACATCTACTTCTGCTTCATTGACTATGCTAAAGCCTTTGTGTGGATCACAACAAATTGTGGCAAGTTCTTAAAGAGATGGGAGTACCAGACCATCTTATTTGTCCCTTGAGAAACCTATATGCAGGTCAAGAAGCAACAGTGAGAACTTGACACAGAACCACTGATTGATTCAAAATTGAGAAAGTTCAGCAAGGCTGTATACTGTTGCCCTGCCTATTTAACTTATATGCAGAGCACATCATGAGAAAGGTGAGGCTAGATGAATCACCAGTTGGAATTAAGATTGCTGGGAGAAATATCAACAACCTCAGATATGCAGATGATACCACTCTACTGACAGAAAGTGAAGAGGAACTAAAGAGCCTCTTGATGTGGGTGAAAGAGGAGAGCACAAAAGTTGGCTTGAAACTCAACATTAAGAAAACTAAGATCATGACATCCGGTCCTATCGGTCCCTGGCAAATAGATGGGGAAGAAATGGAGGAAGTGGCAGATTTTATTTTCTTGGGCTCCAAGAGCACCGCAGATAGGGACTGCTGCCAAGAAATTAAAAGACGCTTGCTCCTGTGGAGGAAAGCTATGGCAAATCTAGACAGCATACTAAAAACAGAGACATCACCCTGCCAACAAAAGTGCGTATAGTCAAGTTTTCCCAGTTGCAATGTATGGCTGTGAATGCTGGACCATAAGGAAGGCTGAGTGCCAAATGATTGAGGCCTTTGAATTGTGGTGCTGGAGGAGACTTCTGCGAGTTCCTTGGACCGCAAGGCAATCAAACTGGTCAGTCCTAGAGGAGGTCAACCCTGACTGCTCTTTAGAAGGCCAGATACTGAAGATGATACTCAAATACTTTGGCCACCTAATGAGAAGGACGGACTCCCTGGAGAAGAGCCTAATGCTGGGAACAATAGATGGCAAAAGAAGAAGGGGATGGCAGAAGATGAGGTGGCTAGATGGAGTCACTGAAGCAGTTGGTGTGAGCTTAGGTGGACTCCGGGGGATGGTGGAGGACAGGAAGGCCTTGAGGAATGTTGTCCATGGAGTCGCGATGGGTCAGACATAACTTAGCGACTAACAGCAACAACAACAATAAAATATTTTTGTCGCTTAATCTGGTGCAGTCTTCTTTACAATATAAGAAACTTGCCTCTTAAAAGCAAGGTGTCAGAAAAAACATTTCGCTAGGACAACTTATAGCTCATTTTTTCTAGGGTGAGTTAGGGTGGCAGTTAATGTGCAGTAGTTTTAGAAAAGCAGTATTTGGTCATTACCCTTAAGGATAGGGAAGAACAGAATGGAGCAGTTCTATTGGCCTAATCACAATAACCCAGTTTTTTTAAGCAAACAAATCCTGGATTTTGGGAGATCATCAAGATCAAGCTAGTACACTGGTTCCTGCCATATAGTTGTTCCCACTGCAAGCAGAAGGACCTAAACAACCCAAGTTCTCTGCATAGGCACGCACGCACGCACGTACGCACGCATAAATAAGGAAGGAAGGAAGGAAGGAAGGAATAGAAATCAGCTGCTTTAATACAAGGTTTGGAATTATTGGCTCATCTATAATGAGAGTGAAAGGGCCCTTCGAGTTGTTGAAGACAACAAGCTAAACATGAGCCAGCAGTGTGATGCAGCTGCAAAAAGGACAACCACTATTTTGGGATACATAAATACAGGTATCACTTCCAGAAATAGAGAAGTGCTCATTCTTCTTTACTCTGCATTAGTCAGACCTCACCTGGAATACCGTTTTGGGCATCCAGGTTTTAAAAGGATGCTAATAATCTGGACAGAGTTCACAGGAGGGCAACAAAGATGATACAGGACCTGGACAATAAGTCTTACGATAAGAGGCTGAAAGAACTGGGCCTGTCCATCCTTGAGAAAAGAAGACTAGGAGGTGAGATGGTAGCACTCCACAAATACCTCAAAGGTTGTCACGAAGAAGAAGGAAAAAACATATTCTCACTCATCCCAGATTAGAGGACATGGAACAATGAACTTTAGCTACAGTACACCAGGTGCAGGCTAGACTCAAGGAAGAATTTCCTGACTATGAGAGCTGTACGACAGTGGAACCAGCTGCCAAGAGAGGTTGTGTGTTCTTCCACTCTAGCTGCATTCAAGAAGAAGATAGTTAATCTTAGTGGGATGATTTAACTGGTATCCTGTACCAACAGGGGGTTGGACCCAATGGCCTTCATGGCCCCTTCCAACTCTACTATTCTATGAAAAAAAAAAAGATAAAGAAAAACTAATTTGTAAGCACGTAGTTTTTAAAATTTCAGGGAGAGAAAAAGGTGCTTTCGTTTTCAAACGGTTCTCCAGAATCTAGCTGGATTCTTCCTAATCAAGTTCTGATCTAGAAATTTGCATGTATGGAACTACAAAATCTGGGGCAGCATCAAATGGAATTTAATTCATTGCTATTTAATTAAGGTTCCCTTTGTCAAGTTATTGGAAGGTCTTGATTTGAACTGCTCACCTTTTAATTTGGCATGATGGTATTGCTGCATGACCCATAGCACCCTGCAGTGTTGGTTTTTTCTCTTTCCTCGGGAAACACCGCCTTCAGACCTGGGCTGCCTAGTCCAGCTTGTGCATACAGACTGGCTCTCCCTTGCCAATCTTGATTCTTGGACTGGCTTTTGACTGCATGTGTGTTTGTGTGGAGTTGGCATCTGGCTTGACTTTTGGATTGACTCTGACGTCTGCTCCTGCTTGCTAACTCCGCTTGTTGCCAGCGTCTTTTCTTTCTGGCTGATTCTGACAGAGGTCCACCATTTGTCAGCAGCCCCTCACAGCCATCCAAGGCCCAGTGTGACACGCCACTTCTTTGACACTGCTCTTCCAAAGTAAACGTTTCTGCTGACCTGTGCCTGAGAGAGCCTTCTCTGAAGTAGACCTCACTGTAGTATGACCCTCAATCCTGGAATACACCTTTCACCTCTTTCCATGTGGCACATGCTTTCCTAAAGGAAACCAAAGGAAAGGAGATCATAGAGTCCTGCAGGAAGGTACCTTAAGAAGCGGGATAGCTGAACAAACAAGCTGAGCGCATGGTAGTTCTTGGAGTGGTAGTTCTCACCATTCACTGTGGCAGAATCCAAGTTTTATATTCACACCAGTCTCACACTGTAATACAAAATAATACAAATAAAGGGTTCATCTCATATCCTCTCAATTCATAATACATAGGGCTTTGTTGATAAGAAACTCAATCTGTTGCTGCCATCACAGCTGGTAAAGAGGAAAAAAGCCATTTTAAGGAAATAGCCTTTTTACTCAAGCTTCAAAGGTTCTGATAAAGGCTTCTAGACTGAGGGCATTCTATTCTAGCCAGTAACTAAATTAACTCTCTTCTGTTTCATAGATGTTGACTGTCATTTTCTGTACAGCACAACAGTGCCTTTCCCCATATCTTCACCTTATGCTGGTTTTTGAACAATGAGTGATTCTCTTATTTTTATCCCTCATTTATTAACAAATTCCTGATTTCAGGAAGTATAATAAAGAACAAGTTCTCATAGTTACAGCCAATCCATGTCATGATGGTGACCTTTAGCACTCACATAACCTGGATATTTATCATTACACACACACACACACACACACACACACACAACTGTACACAGAAATGTCAAAAGAACAATTCTAGGCTCAGGAACACCCTGACATGCTAATTTTCCATACTGAGAAGTAACCAGGCATGCAATTTCCCTCCCATCTCTACTCAGAAGTGGTACATTCTAAGGTTACCTCCTCACTAAGAATTGGGTTTTGTGTTCAGTTTTGTTCAGGTTGTTTTGGACTATTTCTTTTTATGAGACAAATATCCTACACAGAAACAGAAATTTATATAACTGGTAAGACATGATAGATCGACACTTTCAAGAGGATAAGAAAGAGCAGCTTTTGGTAGTCCTTCCTGACAGAGATGCTAAGAAGCCAACCCCAAACAGCAGCTAAACGGGGGACTGCATCTATTTCCTGGCTAGGATTGCAGCATAGAAATGGAGGAAGGAAAACCCAGTTCTCGCAGAGCCCAGTGCATGCAGAGTTCCTATAGAGCCTTCCAGTGAGACAGTCTCTTAAGCTTCCTGTGCGACCAGGGAATTTCTAGGTGCCTGCATCTGTCCTCAGCCCTGGCTTAGGTATAGATGTTGAGAAGCTCAGGGTACATATATCCTTGCATGGCTTTCAGATTTTGCTACTATGAAGTACTCTTCTGAACATTTCTATAGATGGAGGAGTTAAAAGAAAATATTTCAGCTTTAATTATTAAAAATGCTCCCATCTCTCAATTTCTTCTGAAAGTTTGAGCTCTCCATGGTAATTTTTTCTGTAGTTTTCTCTTTGAAATTCTCTTTTATGTTAGTGTAAAAATAGCAATAAAAAGAAAACCATTCTCTTTATAAAAATGTATGAGAGCCAAGAAAGTGATGAAACTGCACTGTATGTTCAATAAACCTTACTGGTGCTAAAAACAAATATCAAGGCTTTTTGACATTTATTTATTTATTTTATTTATTTATAGCATTTTTATGCCGCCCCCGTCGCAGAAAGCCTCGGGGCGGCTTACAAATTTGTGGTGGGGGGCAGAGTACTCCTTCGTCGTTTTCAAATTTCTGCATTTCTGAGCATACACGGATTGCTAAAAGTTGCAGATCAATACATTCAGTAAGAAACAAGCAAAAGAAAGTGTTAATAATCTGATCTGTAAACACCCTTTTGAGAAGAATCACAAACAGTGCAAAACCAGCTATCGTGACCTTCAAGCCACGCTTGTTTCAGTACAGAAAACAAAGCTACCAGCAGGTTGTAATCGATCGGAAAGGGCATTTACCTTAGAACAGTGGGCACGTAACTCGAGTGGAGTAAGCTACAATCGTCTGGGATGCCACTCACGGGTTTTTCTGGAGTCCCAGCACTGAGGTTCCCATTGGCACCTCTGCCTCCTTTCCTCCTGCTCCCTGGCAGACCTCTGCCACCTTGCATAGGATGCATGCAAGCCTCCAAAGAGTCTTACATACTGTGAGGGCAGGGGATGTAGGAATGTGCCTTTAGCCAGCTCTGGGCCAATAATGGTCAGATCTCTATTACAAACTTCAGCAGTAGTGAAACCGAGAGGATGTGAGTCTTGCACACAGAAGAATGGTTGTGGTGAAGGACAATGATCCTGACCCAATTTGCAGTTAAGGAACCTGGCTTGAATGGAACCATGCATGCTCACTGCATCCACTTTGCCTCCAGTTTGAAAAGTGGCACACTGGGTTGTTGAGGCCAGGAGTTGTAACCTAACAACATCCAAGGGTTACATTTCTGGATGTTTTCCCCTGACCTATCCAGAGGGCCAGGAAACAGGATGCTGCAGCAAAGAAACCAGGTGCTGGGCGTTCCTGGCTGCTGCACTGGATGTGAAGCGGCACACAGGCAGGAGGAAACACGCTTGCTTGCATATGTCCCCAACAACCAGTGGGCTAAACATGGTGCAGTGGAACATTGTGGTATAAGATATAGTTAATTGCACTATTAACTTGCATTGCAAGTATTGCATTGCAATACAAGAAATCGTTACCAAAGAAACTTTAGGCTGAGGAATAACGGAGGTCTTTGGAATGGGGCATCAGTGGGTCTTTAACTATCTTTAGAATGGACTTGTGGAAATGGGGAAACATCTCTGTGTGCGAGGTTGCTGTTCTCTTCCATTGAATAAAAAGGGACTAAAAATACCCTTTTCTGGAATGGAATGGCCCCTTTTCAAGTTGCAGGTTTCAGCGACAGATTGGAGTAGGAGGAGGAAAATATTGGACATGCTAGCTTGTCCTATGCTTCTTTTTTGCTTTTAATGGCCTCCATGTGTATTCTGGAAGACTTCATTTGGGCCTCAGAGATACCTCAGTTAAGGGTAGTTCCCTTTTCTTGCTCTCTCTTCAGGTATCTGCTAAGAATCCTTTTTTCTGTCATTCCTCACACCTACAAGCCTGTTAGCAGAACTCGACCTTCTCCTACCCTTACCTGTCAGCTAAGTAAATACTTAGATTAAATAGTCTCCTGAATAACTATATTAGACCAGCCTGGCATAATTTGCTACTATTTATGAGAGTCCCATGGAGGTGGCTTTGGCGCATGTGCTGGAGCACAGAAGCACCACCAGAGTGCCCATTGATGTTCTCCTCCAGTCAGAGCCATTCCAAGTCATTGAAAGCAATTCATATGCTCAGCAACATGCCAAAAAAGCACGGCATTTATTTTGCCAGACATCCCTGGGAGAAAATAGGAAGAGAGAAAGCAGCCACTTCACTTGCCTCAAAGCATTCTAAAATTGCAAAGTCATTCATTCCAATTAAATCAGGGAAAGTTTGTCCAAATTATCCAGGACAATGCTGAAGCAACAAGATAAATCCTCCCATTTTATTTGTGAATATTTAATCTAGGTGGGTGAAATGACTGATTTGTGCCTTCCCTTTCACAGCGTTTGTGCTAAATGAAGGGTTTGTGTTTCATTCAAAAGCTGCTTTATTTCTCATAAACAGAATACAGGTGGAAATCATTTTTCTCCCATAAAATGAAATCGGAGCAGCGGGCTCTTACAGCAGCTGTGGCTCTGTGCTGCCAGTATTAAAAATTCAGAAGAGTATAAAATGTGCCATTCCTTTCTGCATGGGCAGTACAGTGATGTAGGAAGAGAACATAGATTTGACATTTATCCCAGCAAATTCAAAAATCTATCATTTCCCTTTTTGAAACCTTGCATGAGGTAAAAGCAGAAATAGTCCAGGGGCTGCTGCTTCTCATGTTATAATGATAAGTATCCTTCCAGGAGACAAGAATACTCTCTGTACCAAGGAACAGACATTTCATTTAAAATGTTGCTGCTTGCTTAACGGTGAATCTATCCATTGACAATACAATGTTTTATGTCTATTTAGACTTTCCAAACTTTGGATAACTTTTCAAAGGAAATGTTTAGCGGCATTTTTATTCATCTAACAACAGCAATCCTTGTTCATCTTGTTCCCTTCTTTGCTTTTAGGTACTACCTACAAGCCTGTTCACAAATGCTTGTGAATTGTCCCATCCAGCTTGAAGCAACTGAGATGCCATAGATTGTTAGTACTGTTGGCAATCCTAGGCATAATTGTGGCATCTCACAGGATTGTGTAGAGAATTATGGATTCTGGATGTGTTTGACGTGGGTGCTGGTTGTTTTGGCAGGGTATCCAACCACTTTCTAAGGGCATAGTCCTCCCCAGTCCTCAGTTTCCCTCCTCTAATGCTGATGAAGACTCTCATCCCCTATAGAAACCTCCGCAGCCCTTTCTTCCCTGAAAGCAAGAGTGCCAAAAGGTGGTCAATCAGGGCTGTGGTGTGGGGGTGACAGAGTCCTTCCAGGCTTCAGAGATTCCCTCGCAATACTGGGGGGGGGGGGGGGATTATACCTGAAGTAGCCATATAGGATTTCCCACCCACAGCTATATGGTTTTCAAATTGTTGTGAGAAAATGTGACTTGTAAACTAGTTCAGAATTCCCAAAGTGACTCTTCCTTGCTTTATCCAAGTTGTAGCAACTGAGATTACTGTATGTAGGAGCACTTTGAACTGTGATGTGTATTTCATTAATAGTGTGCGTGTGATTATTCTTATCTTAGCCTTGTAGAGGGGATAAACTACTGGTACACATGTGGAAGCAGCATGGAGTTTATTTAGGTTTCTTCAGCACTGGTTCACCTCTCAGTAGTTTTGCTATAAAGGCAGCACAGCCTAGTCCAGTATTACTGGATGAGATTCAGTTGGTACAGCTAAAGGATGCAGACAAGGTACTGGGCCAGGATCATGCAACCACCTCTGCACTGGATCCTTATCCCTCCTGGATTATAAAAGGCAGCAAGGAAGGACCCAGCTGGGTCGGGCAAGTGATTAATGCCTCTTTGTGAGAGGGTGAAGAAGTGGTGGGGAGACCCCTTCTCAAGAAACCCTCCTTGACCTGGAAGCTTTGAAGAACGGTAGGCTGGTAGCAAATATCCCTTTTCTGGGCCAGTTTCTTGAGAGGGTGCTTGCAAATCAACTCCAGGTGCTCCTGGATGAGACTGATTATGTGGATCCATTTCAGTTGTGGTTCAGGCCTGATGTTGGCACAGGAACAGCCTTGGTCACCATGTAGAATGAGCTACATTGGAAGAGAGACAAGGGGAGCACGATCCTACTGATACCGCTGGATCTCTTAGCTGTTTTCGATGCCGTCAATCATAGTATCCTTCTGGGATAACTGTTGGGAGTAGGGAGCATTGCATTTCAGCATTGCATTGCCGTTCCTACTTGCAGAACCATCTCCAGAAGGTGCTGCTTGGGGAATATTGTGCAATTCCATGGATTCTCCAGCCTGGAGCATTTATTCCCCTGTGCTATTCAACATCTACATGAAAACACCGAGTGGGGTCGTTCAGAGTTTTGCAGGGCATTGGCATGATTATGCTGATGACACTGAGCTCTATTTCTCCTTTTTATCTTCAACAGGTGAGTATGTGGATGTGCTAAACCAGTGCCTGGCTGTGACAATGGACTGGATGAGGGCCAAAAAACTGAAACTCAATCCATTCAAGACTGAGATGCTGTTGGTGGGTGGTTCCTTTGATGGGAGTGGGGTGTTCAACCTGTTCTAGTAGGAGTAGGTTCATAACTTGGAGTTGCTCCTTGAACCATCTTTGTCACTTGAGGCATGGCACCGACCAACTTTGGCTGGTGGCCCAGTTACTCCCTTATCGGAACAAAAATAGCCTGCTATCAGTGATTTATGCTCTGGTAATCTCTAAAGTGGATTGCTGTGATGCATTCTATGTGGGGCTGCCCTTGAAGATGGTTCAGAGCTGCCACTGCTGCACAATGTGGCAGCCAGATTAATCACTGGGACTCAGAGGTCCAAACATACAAGACCAGTTCTGGCCCACCTGCATTGACTAAGTGTATGCTTCCAATCCCAGTCCAAGGTGTTGGTTCTAACCAGAAAGCCTTATTCAGCTTCAGGCTGCAAAACCTGTCAGAGTGCCTCTCCAACCACAGTATCTTTAGACACTGTGCAAGTTCTGCCAACTCTGAGGGAAGCATGGAGGCGGAGGGGGTGGGGGAGGGCATTTTCTGTGGTGGCCTCCTGTTTGTGGAACAACAACACCCCACACTGCAGCCCACCTGTCATCATTTTTTAAATCTTTTTAGTGCCAAGTTAAGGTGGCTCTCTGTGCCAAGGCCTTTTCAGTGTATCTGAAAATCCATGGGCTTGAGGGGAACGCCCATTCCAGGTGCTTTACCGAGTCTTTCTTTGCCATTGTTTGGTTTTAGCAGTTTTAAACTATTGATGTATTTACAATTCTAATGTTTTGGCAGTTGCATGGTATAGAAATAAGTACATAACTACATAAATTTTCTCTTAGTGGTCCTTCAGTTCTTTGGGATTCTAAGTTTAAACACAGAACAATAGCTCATTATGCAACATTTCACCTTGTTCAAGGCCAAAAAGACCAACCAGGTTTCCGTCTGTCTCTTGGAACAGAAAAGGCTGATTGTAGATGTGCTACCAACTGGTTCAACTTTCTAGCCAAGTAGCAATATTTTATAAATCACCTGAGATACAAGAATGCCTGTGCTAAATGTACTGCCTGCAGTTTGAAATCCTTAATTAAAAAGTGCTCAATGGTCATTTTTACAAATGACCTTGTTCGGCTTCTACAACAATCACAAAAACAAAACAACTTTGCAGTTTGTCCTCTACAGCTCCATGTTAGGTGCACGGTCTGGGCCCATTTCTCCCAAAAAGCAGCATCCCGCAGTCTCAGAGCCTGAAGCTGAACTAGAAGAAACAGGGCCAGAACGTTTTGTTGAAATGTCAAGGCCGGCTTGCCCTGGGATAAGGCAGTCAGCTCTGCTTCTGAGGAGATTCTCTTGATCAGTGGGAGGGAGGTAACAAAATCGGTTCCATCATCCAACATCAGATCAAGAGAGCAGGCCAGTTGAATAAGGACAGCTCTTCTTTCCTCCATCTGGCCCACAAGGGTGGAGGGGGATTCAGTTTCGATCATCTTCTTGCCATGAGCAGTAGTCTCTCTAATCTACCTAAATGGACTGATGCCTTTCGCTTACCACCTCTGCAGTACTCTTTTGGAATCACAAGGCTGGCTGGCTTTAACACAATTAAGTTGCCTCTTGTCTTGATCTGCTCAGAAGGAGAAAGTGGGAGGAAGAAAAAACAGTCCAGCATTAAACACTTGATATGCCTTTTGTGTTAGTATGTAATTACTAGTTCATCTCAGGACATTAATAAAGGGGGCTGTGAGTGCTTTTGAAAAATCAAAATATCCTTGTGAGCTTTATGGTATACAACCCCTATGGTGAATTATGCAGACCTTAGAATTATATACACTTTTTTAAAAACTTTCTAGTGTTTTAACTCTTCCTTTGTAAGGTGGTGGTTGTTTTTTAAACCCCACTGTGCTTTTTATACTTTATTTTCATTATTTGATATGTACTTTACCGTTCTACCAAGAAAAATGGCACTCATGGCTACAATCCCAAATAAAACTTGATTATTATTATTATTATAACATTTCTATGCCGCCCCTTGCCGAAGCCTCATTATACCAATAATGAAGTTAGAGAAGTTGCATCTTGACCCTCTTGGGATTCAGGTGCCCAGACTGCATCGATTGATCTTTGTGTCATCCTTGCCCAAAATCCCACAGCACAACACATCATTGCTTTGATTTCAGAGACCTATAAATATACCACAAGGTATCCTCTGTTGCCTTTGACAAGCTTCTGGGTTCCCTGGATCCTACCCTGCCTGTTCTGCCTGGGAGACAGAGAGGGATGATGGTGGCAGTGATTCCTGACCCAGATATGGATCATTTGCAGCTATGTAGATATGGCCAACCAGTCAAGGCTAATATCTAGGAAAGCTGAGAAGTTAGACCCGACATTCTATTAAACATTAGAGATGAATGTCTACTTGTTTCTTTGCCTACAGTTCTGTGTTCTGCATTTCTTGTTAAACCTCTAGTCAGTTAGTTGATACATTCTGATCTGAGCAGATGCTGCCCAATCTGATCTCACGCATCACAATACCTTTGCCTTCTTATCCCAGACGTAATAAAGGTATAGGCTAACACTCTGCAGCAAGGGCAGCCAAGCAAACTAATCATACAGGATGACGGTGTAGTAGTTTAGTGGTTATGAGACTGCAGCGTGGTTCAGAACATCCACAGTTCAGTTCACATCACACTTGTCTTTTAAAGCAACGCAGATCCTGGCTCCAGGGACCCACCATCGCTCAGCCTTCGTCTCGGTATTACAATTACGGTAATATTGGACTATTAGCTGGGGTGTGGTAAAGCTGCTAGGTGATGTCTGTGCCTTTGGGTGCACATCACAAACGCTCTGAAGTTTGGTAGACTCTACAGAAGATCAGAGTGGTAATATGAATTATATGTCGAAAGGCACCCAGCCCCAAGACAAATTTTAACCTGTGAGGTCTTTTCAGTTGAATGGGAGAATCCCCCCACCCCCACCCGCACCCCTTATAGCTTAAAGGATTTTTATTCTGAGTAGGCTCCTCTTGTCTTGTTGCTCCAGGGACCCAGCGGTTGTCATGCCTAACAACTCGGGGGAGGCATTAGCACGCGAAAGAGGACCAGAAGCCCCCAGCAAGGATCAGGCTTTAGAGCAGGGAGATTTATACTTGGTGCCATGGCACAAACAGCCTCCCTGCCACCTGACTCTCAAGTTTTTGAGGGAGTTCCCAGAAATCAGGAAGAGGAGTCGGTTGCCATGGGAAATGCCCAACTGAGGAGGAGACTTCAATGCTTAGACCAAATGCAAGAGAGAAGGAGAGAAAGAAGTTTGTCCAGCCTCCGTAGAGAAGGACGTGTTAGGAGATTAAGGTCCATGTGACAAATCTCAGAGAGGTTAGAAAGGAGGGGGCAGCTGTGTTGTTTGGAGCTCTCTGCAGTAGCTCCTACATTATCTGTCATAAACATAAATCTTGTAGTTGTTTGGAATAAAGGTCATTAGTTTTTATTGCCTGCATCTGTGTGAGTAATTGGGAACGTGAGTTACGACCTCACGGCAGCGGTCAGGAGGGCCCTGGAGATGGCTGTCCCTAAAAAGATTGGGAGGTGGCTAGCACCTGCTGCTTTTTCCTTGCCCATCAGGCTCACAGATGGAGTTGGCAAGAGAGGGGAAACTCAAGGCAGGGATCAAGCAAGTCTTGACACAATTTTTATCCTTTAAATGCTATCCTTTAAATTTCCAACGCATTTCTTACAGAAACATGGGTCAGAGGGAACTGCTGCATAGCATGTCTGACCATTGATTCATCCAGCTCAGTATGAGCTACACAGATCATGCAATAGCAGCTCTAGGATTTGAGACAGAGTCTCTTCAGGCCTCTTCAGATAGGGAGGGTGACTGGACCTGGCTTTTTGCATGCAGTGTGTGCACTGTCTCCATGAGCTACAGCCGTTCCCCTGTGGATGAATCTTCTCTGGTCAGTAGCCCCCCACACCTGGGGCTCCAGGTGGCTGGTCCCTTCCTTCCTGCTCTCATTATGTACTAGCAACCTGCACAGGCATAACACTTGTAGACTGGCAGTCAAGGACGCTTGTGAGTGCTCCTGAAAAAACAAAATATCCTTCTGAGCTTTATGGTACACAGACTGTCCTCCTATCGTGTCTCTTCTTCCTTTTACCACCCAGCCTCTCCACTTGTGCTGGCCTGCCTGGAAATCGGGCGAATCATTGACTCTTGTTATTTTATTCTTTTCCCCATAATCATCACCATCATCGTCACAGCTCACCTGTTTGACACACTTTCCACTTTCAGAGTTGTGAGGTGCCTGACCGTCCACCGTCCCACTCCCTTTTCTGTGATAGTCTCAGCGGACATACCACGAACTTATGCACCCTGTTTCTTTTCCATTAGTGGGAAGGTAGAACAGTTGTATCTTCTCATCCTAGCATTCATGAATTTGAAAACCAGTCACTCTGAGATAACGACCCACATGTTTCTAGTTAGTGAAAAAACTATCCCCCTCCCCCCCCCCGCAAGCTTTTTTCTCACGATTCACCACTGTGTCTCCAAATGAATTACATTAAGTCCTTTTCAACTGTAGCTCTTACAGCATTAAGGATTAGAGGCTGTTACGTTTTCAGAAAAAAAACAGTTATGTTTTCCTTGGACCATGGTGTTCCAACACATTCATAAGTGGATGACTGGCATATTAAAGTAGATTCACAGTGTGTGTTTTCCTTTCCAATGAGAAGAGATTCACAGTCTGTCAATTTAGAGCAGCCACCATTTAAGTTTAGGTTTTAATTTGTTTGTTTGAAATGTTGATGTGCTGTTGGGGTTATGCTCTTGAAAGGCATCCAAAAAAATCTTTTTCCTCTATAAAGAAAAAGTCTCCTCCTTTATTGCAGCAGGTGGTGTGATGTACCTGCCTTTCTTCTCCTTTCAGAAATTGTTAGCTCTATTTCAAGAACCACGTGACAGAATTTTGTCCAATTACAATAAACAGTGCCTCCCATTCTTTGACCTATGGGGGGAAATTAGATTGACTCACCTTAGAGCAGTTTTTAAAATATAAGTATATATTTACTTTGCAAGCACAAAGTGGTACCTCTTACTGCGCGTGAATCCATTATATCCCATAAATCAAAGAAGAAATGCAAAAGCAGCAATTCTTTCCTACAAAGAACTGCTGCCTTTAATATGGGTGTGTTAAATTGGTTCTTGTAAAACTACAAAACTGTATTTTTTGGAATGAAAAAGTTCCACATCTCATGTTGCTGCCTTCTCTAAGCAACCACAAAAATAGTGTATCTTAATTAGTGAATTAATGTCTAATATCAGAGGGAACAGACTTCAAATACATATTGGTAATCTCAACTAAAAACAGCCTACCAAAGTTATACATCTCTAAAATATAGCCAACATGACTGTATTTAATAGTGCACATTATTAGCATTAGTGATCTGAAACATATGGTGGTGTCCAAATACCAGCTTCTCTTATTACCAGTTTCACTGGGCATGCATTAATAAACATGCTTCTGGGAGAACAATTGCTCAGACAATGAGGTGAAAGCATGGATAACTCCAAGTGGAACCAAATTGAATTTTACACAAAGTTCAGGATGGATACAGCAAATTGGATGTCAGTTGACAGAGGGTCAGAATTGAATATTTATGTATCCCCAGTGCAAGGTTTGGTGTTCCTGGCTCTGCCACACTGAAGAAACTGGTGTAGTTTAGAGGGGGCCTATCCCTGAGGCGCTGGCTCTCTGCCATGTGTTCAGAGACCTTGAAGAGAAGAGCAGGGCAACTACCTCAGGGATTTTCTGGCAGAGTGCGAATTCCTGCCTTTCTCTTGCTCGGTGTCTTCGGACCCTTTGCCTGATTGTAGAGGTTATGGCCTTGGCTCATGACAAAAAGGCACACCCTCCTCCAGAGTACCTCAATATGGTAACCCAGCTGTACTGAGCAGACTGAAGTTTCTTTTATTAAGAAAAGGCCGTTGGCCCTGATCAGTTGCACAGATTGGTGGGACTAGTATGGATCCATGTGCACAGGAGGGAATAGGGTGCACTAACATGGCCTGTTTCCTCTGCATTGTAAGCATCCGGAATGTGTCTTAATTCTTCGTTCAAGGAGGACCCACCATTGCCTTTGAAGGAACTCTAAAGATGCCCTCCCTAGCCTTGTTGTGAGCTAGGGCTACTTCCTTCACACCTTCCATGCCATAAACCTTTCCCACAATATATTCTTTACTGATAAAAGCATTTTCCAGAAGCACAAACATCCAAAATGACTCTCTGAGCATGCATGGAGCAGTTTGTTGAAGCAAATCTAGTATTCGCCTCCAAGAATGTATTTATCAGATTTTTATCCCACCCCATCAACCATAAGTCTCCCTTATGAGCATGCCTGACCCCATTCCTTCTGAAGGGGTCTTTTGAAAGCAAGCACACCTTCTCTCTGTACAGCAGTCCTCTGATTGGGCTCCCCTTCCTGCTGACATTGTGTCATGGGGCTGCGAGTCTCCTCTGTCTCGGAAAAACTCCCCTGTTCCAAGCTAACTATATATCTTGGTCATTCGTAGAGGCGGGCTGTGCACCTGGAGAGTTTGGCCTTGAGATAAAGATCTTCACTTCACTCAACATCCAGAACAAGCCCACATACTGACCCTCCCCCCCTCTAGCTCTTCCTCCTCCTTCTCTGAAGTCCGGCAGGAGAGTATTGAGAATATGCTCCAAGAGCTACTGGCTTTCTCATTCCTAACAAGCCTCTTCCCTTGATTCACTGCAAACTGTAAGGAAATAGCTTCCTATTCAGTGAACTGATCGCATGACTCAAGAGGACTCTTAAAACTATTTCACAATGACAAGAGGGCCAGAAGAACAGAAAATGTTATTAGCATTAAGGTTCATCTCGTATCAGCAGCTATTCGTGAAAATATAAACTCTGAGCAGGGATAGAACATGAATTATAAGCTGGGGTATGAAGGGAGGCTAATGAAAAGACTCCCAATTATTTCAGCCAGTTTTAAATCAGAGTTTTGCATAGCAACTCATGTTTTAATTATTCTTTCAGTTAAATGATGATGATCAAGTACCTAGAATGTCAAAGAATCCATGTAATATATAAAATGCAGTACCACATTTAACAGAGCAATCGTGTTCTGACATATGAATGGGTAGGGACAATCTAAATTTCATGGCAGAAGAGAAGGAAAATGTTATGCCACCATGTTAGGTAAAGACTTAGTTGGATGTGCAATCAGCTATATGGTGAAGGCAGAGCCATTAAGTCATCTTGGAAGTGGGACCATTCAGCAGTTATTGCTACTATTCCTTCTTGACATTTACTCCGTGCTACAGGCAACCTTGAAGGAGAGACCTTCATGACTTGAGAGACAATTCAGAGATCAATCTGGGGCTAAATGGCTTATAGCTAAACAAGGTACTGGGAAGATGATGGCATATTCTATAGATTCTCCATATAAAACTCCCTTCCCAAAACCATCATGTTTATCATAGTCACCTGTTTATGGAATATGTCCCCAGTGTCAAAGCTGTTGAGCCATAATTTTTGGTATTCTTTCTAATTAGGCCTGGTATGAAAGTCTGCTGTTTTAATAGATGGTGCGTGGATTTTATTTTATCTTTATGTACATCATCTTGAGCTTTTATTTAGATGGAACCGAACAGGAATTTTTACAAAAAAAAGTAACATCTTTCTAGCTGTGCTTCCTCTCTTATATGCACAGTGGGCTGTTACCAATGCTTTTAACTAATTAAGAATTTATTCATTCATTTTCCTTAGTTACAGTGCTAAGTAACATTTCAATTTTTAGACTTAGTTTCACCAGGTGGATCTTGTTATATGATCAGTGTAAATGTTTACATTGTCGTCTTTATGGTACATCCTTACAGTGTTGGCATAATGGTTCATAAAACTAATGTGGCAGAGGTTTGCATATAGGACAGACATGCTCAAATCCCCAGTCAGAAGCAAATTGCCTATTACAGCAGATAGGGTGCACCATCCAGAAATGGCATATTTGTGTCATAGCTTTCACTTTGTCTAAGCGGAGATTCATTTATTTCACAAGTGGACATTTCTAGGCCTCTCGGCAGCTGCAGCTTGGGGTGGAGAAATGTGCAAGTCTACATTTTATAAAAGCGAAGGAAGTTTCGTGGGGATGTCATCTTCACCCTTTGGGCCAGACTCTGTAGCCTGCAATGTGCTTAGCAGGACACTATGGCACTGCTTGCACATAGCAAACCCACGACCTTTTCCGTTGTGTGCCATATATGAGCTGCTTCCACTTTACATAATCCTGTTGACTCAGTTGCGGGCTGTTGCATGACATACAAACCTGGGCACTTTGTTCTATTTGTATGTTAAGCGACCCAAAGTTAGCCTAAGAACTAATAAATCATGCTCAGCACATGATGTGCTAACTGGATACGGTCACATTCCCTTATTCTAATTTACCTCCAATGGGTGTTGTGAAATAAAAATGCCTCTCAGGTTTTCAGAAGAAAGTGTGAAGTAAGTTGTGCCATTCAAGTCATTGCTCAACTGATACTTTCCTTCCTTGTTTGCATCAAGTTTGTTCTCTTTTCCTTGCTAGCTTCATAGTCACCAAGGTGCAAGCCAAGGGTTGTTGCTATATTTTTATCTGGAGCAGTATTAGATTCCACAGTTGGGGCGTCGATTCCTTTCCCCCTCACTTGGTCCTTCAGCCATTCTCCCCAAGCCCTTGTTATTTGATATAATAAGGAAGCCAGTTCTGCAGGTGCCGAAGGACAGGCAAAAGCAGTAAGGAAAAGCAGGCAGGAGAAGACTCAGTGGTCAGGTCTTCTCCATTAAGGTATAGCAACAATTTCCAGCAACAGCTAATTAGTTTCCATTGAAGATATTAGTTAAATACATCTGTTTTGGGTAATGTTCTGTAGATCATGTCTACACATTTAGAGTATTTAAGTATTATAGGCTTGAAAATGGTACAAGTATTAATATTCTTGAAAAATATGGGTTTGCCAGCAGTGGACCATGAATCCCATTTACTCCCAAGAGCAACCATAACTTCAGCACCGTCTCTTCAGTGAGACGTACAACAGGAACCTTATAAGGGTATTTAAAATCTAGTTCTTTTAAACCAGTGAGATAATATGAATGCTGCATAAGTGATAACATTCCCAGGCAGCCAGAAATAAGATAATAAAAAAACTTTTTTTGTCTGGGTTCTGAATTTTTGACAGGGCATACTCTGTCTCAAAGCACTTACGCTCTTGGAACAGAGCAGGACAGAAAGATAAAGGAAAATGAATGCACATCTTTATCAAGATAAAAAGACAAAACTTTCATAATAAAATAACTTTGATTATACTATTTATTATACATATTATGCATTCATATATAATATTGTATTTCTGACTTTTTGTAGTGATGTGTTAAGACCACTTTTTGTATTAAAAGACTTGCAAAACTTTTTTTCTAAAGCCACTCTTTTTAATAAATCAACATTGCTTATCCAAAGGTTCCTAACGCTAGAGAGTAAAATCTTGAGAAAAGCAGCTTAAACAAAAAACTGTGTTTTACATAGTATTATTTTAAACCAGAAGTTTCTTGAGGCCAGGATTGAGTTTCTGCCACCAAGCAATAAGTACATTTTCTGCTTGTTTTCTTTTTTCCCAAACCATCAAACATTGCCTAATCTAGTATTGAATGTTAGATAGGATGGATTTACATTAAAGGGCTAAGAAACAGTACTTCTGAAGACACTTGGGTGGGCTAAGTTTGGCAACCGGTACTTGGTAGTTTTACCCAGTGCATTTATTTAGGAATTTAGCCCAAGAGAACTGCCATTTATAGAGGAAGGACTCCAAGGCAGGATCCCTTGGCCTATCCAAAGCCTTGCAGCAGGGATGGAGGAACAGTGGAAGTCAGAGATCACCCTTTCCACCTAAAAAAGGAAAGAAAGCTGGATATTCATTGTGGCTCATTTGGCTTCCTTACTGCTCAATAGATGGGGAAATGGAGGAGAAAGTCTCCTTCCCCATCCTTTCACACCCTGCCTAAATCCCTGCAAGAAATCACACCATCCTTCCCCTTTTCTGCCTTCCCCCCAAACTTTCAAGGTTGCTGTTTTATCACTGGATGCTACACAGCTTTCTACAGCAGCTGGGCATACCCCACTCGGATCTTTCCCCTGAGATCATAGCTAGGAAATTTGCAACTTCCTATGGACCATGGGATTGCCCCCTGTGGTTGTCGGTGGCTCTTTTAATTTAAAACGCCTATAAGGAGTATAAGCCATTCCAGGGAGATGTCCTCTCTCCCCACATCCTGGGTTGTCCTGTGAAGACTGGTGGGGTGTTCAGGATGGATGAGAGGAAGGACCACTTCACACAGTGCGTTGTCAAACAATGGAATTCACTTACACAAGATGTAATGTACTAGTCTGGGTGACTCTGTGCTGTCTCCGGTATCAGAGGTAATGTGCCTATGCAAACCAGTTGCTGAGGGACATGGGCAAGAAGGTGCTGTTGCATTGATGTCCTGCTGGTTGGCCACTTGGTCGGATCCATTCGATACACTTCTATCCATTTAAAAAGTTAAATTTGCAAGTGTAATTTTGGCTGATGCATTCAGGCACACATCTTGTAACTAACACCTGCTATGCAAATTGTCGCCCAGCAGGTTGCCATTCATCTGATTTTTCTCCATCCACAGCCAATCTCCATCACAGCAATATTTCTGTTATATCTGCAACTGAAGTATGCAATAATAGCCATCTTTGAAATTTTTTGGCATCCAAGGTACCACATTAACAGACAAGTTGATGGATTAAGTGGAATAACACATGAATGAATAGGCAGACAATATGAACTAATTGCAGCCTTTGAGTAGGTGGGAAAAGATGGATGTTGTTTGGTAAGACACAATCGATCATCAGCTTGAAAAAATGAGCCGAGGTCCAAGACCAACCACATTCAGACCTTTTTGGCACAGAAGCCATTGTTATTTAATACTTCTGGTGCTATATGGCTATTGGCAGCTGTCCTCTAGTTTTAAATTATGTTTGGAAATGAAGAGTTTCACAGCATGAGGTAAGATAAATTGTGACAGATACTCTGCTTTAAAAAAAATAACTATTTAGCTTATCCAGCTTTGGATTTTTCCTGGGTTTTCCACATATGACGAACCGGTCATATGTAGCCCAGATGGTGATGATGAAAAGCAGCTGCCCGCTCCTTCCTCATGCCAAGCCTGCCACTGCTCAGTGACAAGGCCATTCCACTAGGGAATGGGTCGAGCAACTTGTCCATCATCGAAGACCACCTTTTGAAAATACCCACCATGGATGTTCAGGTTTACATCTGAAACCAAACAACGACAGTACATTAAAAATTAAATCAAAATCTTTTTTCAGAATTCTCCTAACAAGATCCCATTGGTTTCTTTAAAATATTCAAGTTGCGCTTAGGGAGTCCATGTGGGTTGCACATAGGATTTTTCCCACCCAATGTGACGTGTTCCGGTTCTCACCTTAGACCCCACCAGTTGCAGCTGCTTGTGCTCTTGCTTCGTGCAGGGGGGTATGACTGCACAGCTTACTCGGAGCTCTCAAACAGAGGGAGAAGGAAAGATCTGTGCCTATACGAGCACTAGCCATTTGTACCCACAGGCGTCCGGTGGACAAGACCTACCCTTACATTATGCCAGGACTAGAGATATGCCACTAGTATGCCAACGGGAAGGATGGATGCCAGATGCCACGTAGCACTTTCCAGGGGGGGAGGCAAAAACAGGCAAATTGAACATTCAAAATAACATATAAACAGGACACACTCCCTAGTTTGTAAAATCGTCACAATAATAAAAAATAGTTTCTCTGGAAAAATGGCCAGAGTTCACCAATTGAGAGCTCCTGGTGACATCATTCATTCTTATTCTGCCGTAACAATGAGGTATCAGTGTGAACTTTATAGAAACCAGACACAGCTTCTGGATGAATCTAGAATACCTCTTAATTAACCATGTTTTTCGGGGAAGTTGAATGCATTCTGGAAGTTTATTGCTGTTATATATTGGGAGAGCTGCTTCTTGATAATGGTTCTGACTGCAGGGTTTTCTGTCTGTAGTTTGTAATATTGTGATAGGGTTGCTTCTGTGGACACAAGCTTCATAATAGTACTATTTATCACAGTGACAAAGGCTGGGACAGAAGAAAGCTTGAGCTGAAATGAAAGAATAGATTTTTCATTATTTTAGCAGTGGAATGTGACACTACAACATACTTGGTATTGTGCGGCAAATTGCAAACTGAGGTGAAATTGCTTTCAGGGGCCTCCATGTCTTTTCCTGAACCTTGATAAAGACATTTGGTTTAAATGTATTTGTTTACTAACTGCACTCATGTTCTTTTGCATTAAAGCAAAGCAATCGGATTGATGTTTTACCTTGCAAATATTTGTTTATGGGATTTTATGTCACCCATTGTTGTGTCATCTAGAAGGCCAGTATCATATGCAGTGTATGGGCACAAAGCACTGCAGTCACTTAAGCGTGGTTAAAGGAGAAGGTCGTTAGATCAGGAAGTCCGTATCTCCTTTCCCACCTTGCTTCTCCCAGAAACAAATTCCCCCTCCTCACATTGCTGGACATATCCATGGCTAGGTATTACATTTCTACTGCTGTTAGCCATGTTAGCTGCTAACCAGGATTTGCTCCTAAGCAAAACTGTGCCCCAGTATTTTTCTTTGTTGATGCAAAGCACAGAGCTGTGATTCCCGATTACTTCAGATGCCAGACTCCACAAACACTATCTAGTAATACTAATCATGTTTAACTAAAATTATTCGACAGAATATAAGCATGGCTTAAAAACAGAATTAGCATTCTTGGGGAAAAATGGATTTTATCATTTCAAAACACCCTGTGTTTATGCAGGGCTTTATGGATTTTCTTTTATCCACATTTGTTTTCTGAAAAGAGAGACCTTCTCATTAAACTCTTCTGACTTGTCTTGATCAAGATGGGTAATTCGCTTCAGAACCATGGTTTCAAATTAGGGCCAAGGCAGAGCTCTCATTGCACTGAAGCAGCATGGAAATGTATGTATTCTGAAAGAGTTTGATATATCAGGAGTCTATGAGTAATACCACAGTGTGGAAGATATAGACAAATAGGAAATGAGGAGGAGATCAAGTATTACACTACTGGGAAACACTGGAGTGTGGGCAGAATATCTGTGGACATTGGTGCCCAGTACCCCCCTTAGCTTCATTTGGCTGCTGTTCATTGCCAAGAGCGGAGAGTAAGGCACACCTTTGGCTTTCAGGACTACTGCTCATGCTGTTGAGTCAGCAGAGGATGTGCTTTCAGTGAAATGATGAATGCACAACATGTTGGCATCACATCACAGTGTGTACAATGCAAGTAACATTTTAGAATTCAAGCACGAGTGTAAGGAGAATCTCATTTTGAAGAACAGTTAAAAGAGAAGTAAAGAAGTAAGAATTTTACAGAGATGAAGCAAGCACATCAATATCACAGTTATGATCGCTATTCATTTTGGATGTTCAAGCTGTACACTGCAGGTTTCCTGAAGGCATTAGAAATCCAAAAAATAGTTCTTAATACAAAAGTAGAGCATGGTATAAAGGACGAAGAAATCCGGGCACAGAACTAGAAATGGCATTGAATTGCAAAGGATGAGCTCAGCTGTGCATGTCCCATTTTTAAACATACGATGTGGATTTTCATTTGTTTAATGTTATTAATATCTATTTCATTATTAATAGCATGACCAAAGAATGTGTACATGTGTGTGTATATAATTTGTCCTACTAGGATGCCATGTCTGACAGTGTTAATTCTCACAGTTAACCAATTCTTGTTCAACATAAAATTATTTATATTAACCCATGTACTCCCATCTTCTTAAAATTGTATGAGATGCTTGAGCGTTCCAGTATAAAATGTATTCCTGAGTCTGTTGAATCTTTTATCTGTGGTCTTTATGAAGTTTCCGTTTACAGCTTTTGATGTAAGAAGTTAGACGTAGGGAGAGTGATCCGATGTCTCAGAAGACCATCACAGAAACCATGGGATTCTTTGGAGTCCCTCCTATAAGGCCACAGAGGCTGCCATGACCTCAGAAGGAGAGTTCAGGTATCCATTCAGGCTCCCCAGCCTGCACTATGCCAGCTCTTCCCCAGACAGCAGATGTGCCAGTGCAGATGGGGAGCAGAAAGGAGAGCAGCCAGGATACGAGGGATCCTATGGCCTCTCCAGCCCCAGTCCTGCCCCCCACTGGCATGCCCTCTCTAGATCAGACTTGCAAAGCTCAGGCCAGCACCTGGCTCTCCTGTGCCTGCTGGACTTCTTTCCCATGCTCAGCCCTGGTTAGGAAGTGAGCTGAGCGAAGATCAAGCCAGCAAATGTCTGGAAATGCCAGTAGCTTTTTGTGAAAAAGTGCTTCCCATGCCCATCTCTTCTTATTAAAACAAAAAAGTGTTTAAGTGAACTCTCTAGTTTGTGCTGTGCTTGAAAATGTAATGCTGAAAATGCTGCTATATAATACATTTTATACTAGATATAGCCATAGCTTCATGCACCTTATTTGGCAAGAATATTTTTTGTAGCATATTTCTTCCTTCTGTTTTTTTCCAGCCTTCGGCAGAAGAAAGAAAACCTTCCCCAGAGACACTGGATTGGGCCAGCCAATTTAGTAAAATGCAAGCCATGCCCTTTGACACATGCCAGTCCTGTTTGTGGTTCTGATGGACATACTTACACAACCAAGGTACGTGCATGTCATACTGAAAAGCTTTGTGTGGTAATTCCAGTGAGCGCAGAATCACCATGGGAAATCTAAACCTCAGGCGACTCGGTAAAATTGTTCAGTGGACAATAGCTGAGAATAAGAACTGCTGCCCATGTGCGTGATTGTGGCATGAAAGCATTGTCAGTTCCAGGAGAAACTCCTCAGACTTCCAACATCTCAGACTACCTTCTTTGCCACAGAGACACACCCAAAGGTGTAATTGTGTAGCATATTCAAAGTACTGTACAATTACCAGGACATACTTGCAATGGACTTAATATCAAGCTTCCATTTAAGGTGTACAGAGAAAACAGTAACAACTGGTTGAAGGCCTCTGTTAAGTGACTCTTTGGCATTCTGTTGCTCCATATTTGCTTTTCTTTATGATGCAGCGTAATGGGTTAAAACGAACGATGCTGCACTGCATTTATACCTCTCCTTTCTTGGTTGATGGTAAGTAAAAGCCTTTGTGGGAAGCATAACATTGGACTTGATAGTGAAAACAGGACTCAGAAGTAGCAACACTTGTGTGGCTGTTTGTGCGTAGAATAGGTTCTACATGCCAGTACACCAAAGGCATAGCTAAGAGACTCAAGGCACAGTCTTGTGCATGTTCAGGTGGAAAAAAGGCCTAAAACTCCCTTCAGGCCATTTTTCTTTCTAAACTCGCACGGCACTGCACTCTAAAGGAATTTCACATCTGAGAAGAGATAATCCAGTAGATATTTTTAAAAATACTTATGCCTTAAGCATTGATTCAGGAAAAGGATATCTCCTTTTCAGTCATATTTAATTCAGACTTTGTACATAGAGGCAAGAGTCTCATGCATTGTGCTTCTTTCCATTGTCCTGAACTGGGGTACTCATTTATTCATACATGCATGTATTTAAATATGTAACAATCCCTATTCACAAACGTGGGTATGAACCTTCATTAAAAGGCCAACTAGCTTCAGTTTGGGCTCCATGTAGGTCAAGGTTTTAGGCCTTGTAGAGCAGTTCAAAACTAAAGCTCAGAAAAGTTCAGTTGTCAACTTTTAGAAACCCCACAAAAGAACTCTTGTACACCATGTCCCTTCCCACCACTGTCCCCCCCCAGTACCATCCCTTCCCTTCAACTGCTTGAATCCCCAGCAAAGCCTGAACTGCATCCCTTCTCAGATCACTACCCTTGCCTGTTCTTCCTTCCAACGACCCTTTTACTTTTTCTCTCCTCTAAGAAGCAGCTCTCCAGTCCCAGGAGGCAAAATTGACCTAACATCGCTACTCGTTGGTAGCTAACGCAGACCAGCTGCAGCCTTCCAGACTTTTTAGATGAGGCCCCCTCACCAGTGTGGCTGCAGCAGCAGTTGGGCCAAGCTTGCTAGAGCTGTGTAAGGAGCCCCAGTGGCAAAGTGGCTCAGGCTCAGTGACTAAGTGTCAGTGAAGAAGTGAGTTAATTCCTCACCTGTGTGATCTTAGCCACAGAACAAGGAGGCCAAAACGGTCAGCTCTTCTCACAATAAATAACTAGAGATGGATACCTTTCCTGTATGTTTATTCTTCCTAGTACACAACTTAGTTTTCTGGGTAAACAGACCCAACAACAATGACTGCCTTGCAGGTGGACAGCAGGTGTGGGTGTGTGCTCTATGTAATGAGCCCCTGGCTCACAGGGAATGGGATTGTTCCCTTTGAAGCCATGGTTGCAGACCTGGAGAAACTAAGAGAGGCAAAGAACTTGGTAGACCAGACCTTCAGGTGCCTGATAGCAGTGACCCAATCATGGGAGACTGCTCCTTTGCTGTAATTGAGAAGGGCATCTCAGGGAAGGAAAGCATCATTCTGAGGAAGAGGGTAATGTACTCTTAGATGGAATCCACTCCTTGGAAGAGTAGGAAATATCCCCTCTCAGCAAGAATGTGCAGCAAAGGGGCTTCTGGTAGAAGGAGGTAACATCATCAGACACATGGACAATAGGGTTAGTGATGAATGTGCAGACCACCTGGTGCCTGCCTTATGCAAAGTTTGCAGATAACATGCACCATCTAGATAGCATTGTAGATAGTCCTGGAGTGGAATCACTGGTCATGGCCTATCATGGTACCAATGAAGTGGAAATGTTCTAGAAATGTTCTGAAAACCTAATTTAGGTAGAAGGTTGAAATCCAGAACCACCAAGGCAGCACTCTCTGAACTGTTGCTTTGTTCCATGTGCAGGGCCAGCTAGGCAGGCACAGCTATGGAGTCTCAGCACATGGATGACAAGTGAGCCTCGGGAGAATGCCAAGAGAAGCTGGGAAGCATCCAGTTCAGTTAGGTCCCTGGAGAATAAAGCTGGGCAAGTTTCTGACTGTCCAAAAGCAGACATGGCAAAAGTAGGCCTTGAGCATAGGTGAAACACGACAGCTGATCAAAGAGACCTAAGTGCCGTAGCAGATGAGGCACGTGACAGATTCATCTGTGGAGGGAAACTATGTGAAATTGTTCTGATGGACATTATACGTACAGATATCTAGGTATAGTGGGAGTTATAAAAACCTGGTGGAATGGGCAGAACTGCTGGGAAACAAGTTACTGGAGGAGATGTCACTCTGTACATCCAAAAGCATATAGCCTCTAGCTGACTGATAAACCCAAAAGCAACAGATTTTGCTACAGAAACACTGTGGCTAACAATACCAAGCTCCAAAACTAATTTAGTTTTCGATTCAGGCTATTGTCCCCCAGACAAAAATGCTCAGGGTGTTCTTGAGATGAAAAATGAACTTAGGGAGGCTTTCAGATGAAGAACTATTGGAATAATGGTGACTCCAATTGCCCCCACATCGCCTAGATAAATGTGTGTTCCAGTCATACCAAAGAGGCAAAATTGCTTGATGCCCTAAATGACCGTGCGGTCGGACAAATGGTTATGGAAGTGACCAAAGCAAAGGCAACCGTGGATTAAATTCAAAGCAGCATCACCCGAGACCTAGTATAATCTGTAAATTTTATCGATCCATTTGGATATAGTGACCACACTGTTATCAGATTTAATATATCAATGGTAAAATACCATTAATGAGCAAGTCAACACAGGAACATTTTACTTCAAAACAGGAAGCTTCTCTGAAATAAGGAAATTTGTAAAAGGAGTTGAAGTGGGAGCTGGAGGGGTTAAAACCTTCAAAATGCTTGGCATTTACTCAAAACTGCAGGAATAAAAGCTTAGATCAAATGTATACTGCAATTTAGGAAGGGTATCGCCAAGTCTACAAGGTCACCAGCACGGTTAGGACCAGGGTCAAAGCGGGGAAAGGAAGGTCTCCTTCAGAAAATGGAAGCTTGTCCAAATGAGGAGAACAAAAGAAGGCTCAAGTCTGCACAGAGGAGATGAAGGCTGGCAATGTAAGATACTGGAAAAGAACGTTGAGGAGCATAATGCTAATAACACTGAAGCCCAGGAAGAAGAATTCTTTAACTATATCAGATGCAAGAAACCAACCAGCGAGAAAGCTTAACCACTGGATATTGGTGAAGTAAAGGGGCTACTCAATGAAGATAAGGAGACTGCAAAGAAACTGAAATATGAATATTATTTATTTCATTTCTTTACCACCCAATCATCAAAGCTCCCTGGGTGGATTAAAACTGCTCATAAAACAAAAAATGCAATAAAGTGCCGCAACAACTTTCTAAAATACTAAAAGTTAAAAACAACTAAAATGAAATATAATACAAGGTAGACCTTCAAAACATGACTCTCAATGACTTGGTACAGAGGATCATCTTGAAGTGATGTCAAGATGATGACAAGATTGACATCAGACAGGCCTTACTAGGGAAGTCATTCCACAGTTGGGGCTGCTACTGAGAAGGCCCTCCTTCCTACTTCTGCCCTCTGAGCCTCCCTCCGAATGGACATTCAGAAAAAAGACCAAGATGTTGACTGGAGTATCCAGACAAATCGTGGTTCGGAGAGGCCATCTCTCAAGTACTGTGCTCCGAGGAACCTGGAATTGGACTTAGCTGCATAAAGGCAGCCAGTGCAAGTGGGCCAGAACTGGTCCCATATGTTAAGACCTACTGGTTGCATTTATTAGTCTGGCTACTGCATTTTGTACAAGCTGCAGCTTCTGAACAGTTTTCAAGGGCAGCTCCCTATAGAGGACATTACTAGAACTTTAGATTACTGAAACCAAGTTATCCCTTTTTTATACACCTGGGCCACCAGCCAGACTTGGTAGAAGGCCCTCCATGCCACTGAGGCTACCAGAACCTGAAGCAACAAAGATGGCTCGAGGAATACATTATTTTCCATTGCTTCCACTGTAGAAAATTTGGGGCAGATTCCCATGCATGAGTGGATGTATTCAAGAAAGGAATCTGAAGACATGAGGCAAATCATGGTGACAAAACCTGAGGTTTTCCACCTTACTGACAAACTGGAAGTTATTCTATCACCAGGACCAGCTGTGTCCATGACAGAGTTCTTAAAGAACTCAAACACGAGCCAGTAAAGTGGTATTTGGCAGGAATTGGTAGGCATTGCTTACTTGGACTTCTGAAAGGCTTTTGACAAAGCTCCTCACCAAAGCTTCCTAAGAAAAGGCAGCAGTCACAGAAAATAAGGAAAGAACTCCTTCCTTTTATTTGTGCTGGATCTCCCACTAATCAGCTTCATGGGATGAGTCCAGGTTCCTGTATTAACAGAGAGGGAGAAAAATCCACCGTCCACTCCCTTCCCACTATGCATGTGTGTAATATCCCTGCACCTTTTCTCTAACCTAACGAGTCCCAGATGTAACAGTGCTGCTCCAGCCCCTTGCTCGTTTTCATTGCCCTTTTCTTGACCTATCCCAGCTCTATAATAGTCATACCAAGGAACAGTGACCAGAAGTGTGCATAGCATTTAAGTGTTACCTGCACTTGTTTGTAGTCCAACCATGAGAGAGACAGGCAGCACCAGCAAGTGATTTTATACAAAAAAGACTCCTTATTGTAGGTGCACACGAACAACAGAGAGTCTCCAGTCGGACCAGCTGCCACAGTCAACATGCACAGCGCATTTGTACATTTAGCTTTTTGGTCTGATTAGTAACAGAAAACACCACAGCAGAAAACATTCCATTACTTTTGTACATGGTTATCTTGACCTACACTTCTGTTTCTGCCTCCAGGCCTATCTTCACACATTCTGACCTTCTTGGCAGAGGTTTATTTTATATTTTCGCTCTCTTGTGACTCTCCGAATAAATAACTGATCCTAAGTGACTGACCCTCATTGTTTGGTCATCAGGAAAAAAATTATTTTCTTCACTCTGAATTTCTGACCACTTTAATAAAATATTTTTCATCCTCGCCTCCCCCAAACCTGAAACAAGTTGTAAATCTGAACTATTTGGAGGGGGAAATACCAGTCTGTAATTCTGCTCTTGGAATCAGATCTCTCAGCTTAGATTTTTATGGTAAACCTCAACAAAATCCCAAAGCTCAGGAAGTCAGAATAGACTGTTGATGGAAATGCAGACATTGACTAGACTTGCAGAAATTACAATTTTCACCAAATAAGAGTGTATACAAGGTCAGGAACACTGCCCTCACCCCCACACCAGCTCCAGTCTCTGGAGAAACGCGAGGGCTTTGCCTGATTCCACGAAAGTGCAGTACAAATAGACAAGCTGCAGAACACTGCATGGGAACCTACATGCAAACCCTGCGACTAGAGGAGGGTCTTCAGGGTCTTGGCAAGCTCAAATGGTGGTTGGCTACCCAAGGACCTTGTTTATACACTTTGCTTGATTACAGTTTTTGAGGTGTATAACTGGTGTTTTAAATTTGGCAGAACCCTCATAGTGCCACCAAAGTTATTATCTACCAGTTGCCGTTTGAAAGCTGCTGTGTTTCCAATTAGTTAGTGGAACATCAGGGCCATTCACTCAGGAGAAATGTAAAGTTGACAAGTGCGATGCTGGATAATTTGCCCCACTCCCCTGTAATGTTACCCACGTGGTTTTCTGAGATTGCTGGCTTTTATGGGCTTGGCATTTATTTCAGCCGTTTGACTTCACACAAGGTTTTATTTCACATGCAATCTAAATTGTTTCAAACAACTGCTGTGAAACTAAAGGTCAAGATTTAATGTCCTAGGAAATAAAATGTTGATCGTTGTGAGTAATTATCAGGTAATTCAAGTTTCTGCCCAAAATTTCAGGGAATGTTCCAGGCTTCACTGAGCAAAGACCTTAATGAGCTTGACAAAATTCAGAGCAGCAGAAGCAGCATTTATGGATTATCGCTGTTTTGAATTCTATCCCAGAAGAGGTGATACATCTGACATGATGGAGATAATACTGTAGCACTATAAATATAGCTTTCCTGTGAATCCAGAGTGTAGAAAATTAGTTGCCCTACAGAGGCCAAACTTATCAGAAAATCTAGGAATTTGAATCAGCATCTTGGAATATGAACTCTAGCAGAGAAACTCATAGTATTGTAACTTTAGAATTTGAGCTATAATAAGATTCCTGGCTTTCATTACTTTTTCCTCACAAAGTTTCTAGTGTCCATGGTTGTGAACTTTAAAAAAAGGAAACATTTGATTTTTTTTTTCTGCTCTCAGATTTGATTAAAATTTCTGCTCTCAGATTTTCTGTCCCTGCCAAATCATACTTTTCCTATAGAAACCATACTTCACCATATGATGTTCTCCTTGTATGCTATATCTTCTGGTTTTCATTTTGCCATTCCAGACAGACATATTGGAGCACAGCACAAATTATATGTATACAAACAAAAATCTGGGCTGATCACATTATATGTGAGTTCTGATGCCTTATGTCTACTGCTTCATAGAAGAGAAGAGTTGGAAGGGCCACTGGGTCCACCCCCTGCTCGGTGCAGTGCAGAACCCAAGTTAAACCATCCACTCAGGTGGCTGTCCAGTTGCATCTGGAATACTTCCAGTGTGGGAGAGCCCACAGCCTCCCTAGGCACTTGGTTTCATTGCCCCACTGCTCTAAAAGTCAGGAAATGTTTCCTGTCTAGCCGGAATCTGGCTTCCTGTAACTGGAGCCCATATGTGGGGGGTGTTTTTCTATTCCCTTCTATATTGCAGATGAAGGAATTCATTATATATACAACCAAGAAGCTGCTGCACATTGCTGAAGCATTTCTCACCATAGCAGAAAATGGAAAGCTCATGTTCTGTGGAGCTCCATGCATGTACCACTGAACCGAAAGACTGGTAGTTTTCCAAATGAAATGCCTGCAGATTTTTTTAAAATGCTAAACTGCTTATTCTAACCATTCACATCACTGCTGGGTCATGGCTTCACAGCTGGACTGATTTTGGTTTTCTAGTTTCCAAACTGTAAAGTGTAACTAATGGTGCCTGTGGGTGCGTCCAGACATAGCAATCCTAGGGCTAACCATCAGAAGAGAACCTGCAGTTCTTCCATCTTTTTTCCTTGATGAATTTTTTGTGGAAAGAAAGAAGATGGATTACCTGGTAGAAAAACCCAGGAGAGTTATGAGCGGAAAATGTTGTTGTCTAGAACCCTCTTCGCTCAATAAGCCATTCACTCAATAATATTCTGTGGATGAGGTGAAGTGATCACTATATTAAAAACTTCATCTGGAAGCAGCCTAAATAATATGACTGTAAAACAAAGCCATCCAGCAATAAGTAAGTTGTACCCATCTGGGAGATAAACAAAATGAAGTATTTCATGTTTTGGAAAATTGTCAGCTATGCCTTGTACTTGCTAGTCTTTTTCTAGTATAAAGTATTTTCCTTTTATAACATTATTTTACAACAATGGTATTAAGAGGGGCTGCAGCATGTGCACAGCTTCAAGAGTTGCATTTCCAGCAACCTTCTACACCGCCTTGAAGCTAAAGCAAAATGGCTCAGTCCTTTTCTGCTGAAAGGCCAGTGCATTGCATGACAGAGTGGTTTTATGATAACCGGAGCCACTGCCAGATGGCTATCAGCTTTCCTGTTATTTTGGCTGTCCACAGCAGGGCAACCTTTCATAAAAAATGGCCAAAGTGTTGCTGTTTCAAGCACTCTCCTGCTCCACATGCTGCTGCCAGAACCATTGCTGTAAATCACCACTCCCATCAAAGTGATTCTCCCGAGTCCTCTCACCAGTCCTTCTGGAAGGCATTGGCCTCTTCTCCTTACTGAAACCCACGACCGCACGGACCCTGATGGCCAGCAAGGGCAGTGGCATCGCAGCGCAACCTTTCTTCCACTCTCCGTGACAGATGGAGAGCCTTGTGCTATTGTTTTGCTCTTGTTGCAAGTTGACACCAGCAAAACAGCTCATCAGGCTTCAGCGGTTGATTTGCCTTCGGATGTTTTCTGGCATGAATATTTAAGCCTAAATATAACATGCCATTAATTAACGAACTTGCTGCACTAGCAGAGCTTTCCTCCCCTTCTCATTAGAGAGCAGTGGCACAAGCAGATAACAGACCGCTTTGTAGACCTAGGATTTGCAAATGGTTGTGTACAAATAGAGATCTTTAGTTGGATTCTTTCCTTGTGCATAGCTGAGAACTTGTTTCCATCATTTCTGCTGGTAGAAGTGAATGATTAGATAGAACTCATGGAGTATGCCAGTCCAATATATAATTACAAAAAATATATATTTTCATGCTGAAGACTATCCTTCATTCAATTGTTATTCAGGATATTTAAAATAATTATACAGAATTTTCCACACTGGAAGCCTAGCTAATACTAATTATAGTATCCTATGTATAAAATTGCCTACTATAATGGTAGCAGTGCTGACTCACCTACCAACAGGACCTCCGTCTTGTCAGGATTAAGCCTCAATTTATTGGCCCTCATCCAGCGCATCACATCAGACACTGGTTAAGGACAGCCAGTGCCTCACCTGGACTAGATGTAAAAGAGAGGTAGAGCTGGGTGTCATCAGCATACTGGTGACTCCGCAGCCCAAACCTCCTGATGACCTCTCCCAGCAGTTTCATGTAGATGTTAAAGAGCATGGGGGACAAAATGGAGCTCTGCAGTACTCCATGGCACAGCTGCCATGGCGCAGAACCAAAGTCCCCCAGCAGCACCTTCTGGAATCGGCCGTCAAGGTAGGAGCAGAACCACTGCCAAGCAGTGCCTCCTACTCGCAATCCCACCAGCCTATCCAGGAGGATACCATGGTCGATGGTATCGAAAGCCGCTGAGAGGTCCAGGAGAACCAACAGGGATGCACTCCCCCTGTCCCTCTCCTTGCACAGGTCATAATACAAGGCAACCAAGGCAGTTTCAGTCCCATAGCCAGGCCTGAAAACAGATTGGAAAGGGTCCAGATGGTCAGTTTCTTCCAAGAGTGGTTGGTTCTATTGTTACTTGTATGTGAATGACAAGGGTCCAGAAGTAAAGCGGGGGGGGGGATTTGCTCAACCCACTTACACCTTCCTCCCCAACCTGGCATACTCCAGATGTGTTAGACTGCCACTCCCATCATCCCAGCCAATCCCTGTGTTGGCTGGAGATCAAGGGCAGTGTGCACCATCATATCTGGGGACACCATGCTAAGGAAGGCTGCCACAGGCAAGATGAGGGGAGCAAATGTGTCTTTCTTAAATCGGGATCCTTGTAAATGCACTTTTTTGCGTACAACTAATAATGGAACTATAAAATAAGGTTGCTATTCTGAGCAAGCAAGGTCCATAAAATTAACAGAAATTAAGAGAAAATGTGTTTAGGATCAAGGCTGAATGTGAAATACACCTTTTTCTCCCTTTAAGAAATCTAACATTTGTGACAGAACTTATTCCTTTTTGGAGACTCATTCCTAATATCTTTTTCCTGTGCCACCAGTGTTCAAAACCACATTGTGAATGTCCATTCAGATAGACAGACACTGAGAGTCTGCAGCGAATGGCAACAAAGTCTGTTAGAGATGATGCTGTAAAGAGCATTTGCTAGCTCAGTATAACATTTGGCTGGAACAGCAGGAGATCCAGGAAAGGAGAATTTAGCTGGGAATTTAGATCCTCAGATCCCATCCCATGCTGTACAAGTAGCCAATATACTAGTAAGGAGGAAACAGGAGAACTCTGGAGTATTCTTGGAATGTCTCAATTTCCTGGATTTTTGTTGATGGCAGGATTCTCGTTTTTTGACAATTAAGTGACAGACATTACATCCTTGTAGTTCATTTTAAAGAGGCTAATCTGAAAGTTCAGAGGTGATTTTAAGCAAAATCATCTCTCTCCTGGTGTGAAAAAAGCCGACTCTGTCCAGCTACAACTGTCCCTCAGAAAAACTCTAACTATATACAGTTAGAATCCCTCTTGCTTTCAGTGGAACCGACCTCTGATTCATGGTGTCTAGGCTTGCATTCAACAGCTTTACCCTTAGGCAGAGCAGTAACTTTCAAGGTAGAATACTTAGGATCGAATTTCTGTTCCTCTTTTAATTGTAATGTTCTTTGTATACTAATTATGATAATTATATAATGTGCAGATTGACAAATGCCATCACAAATGAGTAAACCTGAAACACAGGGACAAAAATAGAACTAAAATAATATTCCTAAGGAATTTAAAGTCCACATAAAGTCCGCATTTGCATTACTGAGCTCAATTGACCATGAAGCAGAACTGTGAACTGAAGCCAGAGACATTATCGGGGCAGAATGCCGAAATGCAATTCCTGTAGTAAAAAGAAAAGGGCAGAGAACCTAGGCAGAGAATGAAACAGACACCCCAATTGCCAAGGACAGATGAGAAACAAGAGCAAAATGTGACAGAAATAGGGTCAGAATCCTGAATGCAACTTTTCAGCAACTATAACACAGAAAGAAAAAGAACTATTTTAATGGCCAGTGCAAAGAAATAGAAGAGAACAATAAAAGAGGAAAAACAAGAGACCTCTTCCAGAAGATCCAAGGAATCCAAGGAAAATTCAAATGTAAAGCAAGAATGCTGAATGACCAACAAGGGAACATACTATCTGACCGGGATAAAATAAAAAGTTGGTTGAAACAATATATGGAAGAATTATACTGAAAAGAAAAAAGGATGACAGGTTCTTTCAAAGAGGAATCCTATGAGGAAGCCCTGCAATATTAGAAAAGGAAGTGAAGGCTGTTCTGAAAGCACTTGGAAGGAATAAAGCACTCAGACTAGACGGGTACCAGTAAAACTGTTCCATGTCACAAAGACTGCAGTAGGCCAAACCCAAACAGGAACATGCAAAGAAATATGGAAAACAAAACAGTGGCCCACAGACCAGAAATGTGCAATATACATTGCAATGCCCAAGAAAGAAGGCGCAGAGGGTTACAGCGACTATAGGACCAATGCACTAATTTCCCATAAAGCAAAGTGATGCACAGCATGTTCCAAAAAAGAACTTTACCACATATGGAGTGAGAAATACCTGACGTTCAAGCTAGTTTTCAAAAAAGAATGTCGCACATATATTTTGGCCACTGGAGCACATCAAACAATGTCAGAGGAAGTTTGGTCTATGCAATCAGACCACATCAAAGCCTTTGATGGTGTGTATTACAAGACACTATGGAGAGTTCTGGATGAAATGGATGTGCTTCAGCAATTGATTGTCCTAATGCATAATCTGTATCATGAACAAGAAGCTACAGAATATGGAGAAACAGAATGGCATCAGATGGGTGCATTTTATCTGCCTGTTGTATCTGTATGTAGACTATATCATAAGGAAAGCTGGACTGGGATCAGAAGAAGAAGCAGTGAAGATTGGTGGAAGACCTGTCAATTCACAGATAATACCTTATTAATGGCAGCAAGTTGAAAAGATTCTTGTTGAAAATGAAATAAGTGCAAAAACAAGACTGCAGCTGACCATGAAGAAAGGAAGACTCATTACTACAGAAAAAATATATAACTTTAATGACAACAATGAAGATATTGAAATTGTGGAAGATTTTACATGCCTTGGCTGAATCAAGTTGAAAGGAGACTGCAGCCAAGGAAGTCAAAGACTTGGAAGTGCAGCAGTGTAGGAACTAGAGAAGATCACACGTCAAGGATGTAAGGCCAATATCATCCATACCATTGTATTCCTGATCATTATGAACGGATGTGAAAGCTGGACAGTGAAGGAAGCTGACTGGAAGAAACATCAAAACATAGTGCTGAGGAAAGCATTGCAGGTATCCTGGACTGGCAGAAGGACAAGCAAGTAGATCCAGATTGTTTCAAGTCAGAACTTACCCTGGGAGCAAAAATGACAAAACTGAAGCTCTTGTACTTCAGGCACATAATGAGAAGGCAGGATTCACTGGATAGCACAGTGATGCCAGGGAAGGGCTAAGGCGAGAGAAGACGGGGGTGGCCAACTATGCAATGAATCAGTTGCATGAAGGAAGCCACAGCCTTGTGTTTCCAAGAGTTTATAATAGTTGGAAATAAGTTGATGACACAGAACCACAGAAATCACCTGCTTATTATTTTTCAGTTTGGCCTTTTCATGGGAGAAAAAGGCAGTATAAATTATATGAAATCAATAAATAAAATTTGGGATTTGGGTTGCACCTGTGGCCTTTCCTTCCAGTTTCTGTGTGTCAGTCCGGCTTGTGTACACAACCTCCACATGGTCCGTGTCTTGTCACTTGCTCAGGGCTTAAATCTCTCTTAATTTCAATTGAGTGTGTTTAAGATAAGCACCTTTTCATGTTCATTGAAAGAACTGCAACCTATATGTCTCTCTTTTGAGGCAGAACTTAATTGTGTTTTCTGACAACACATCACATAGCAATTCATAGCATTTTCATCGTACCCTTTTCAAATAATAGTGAATTAAGCCAGCAAGCATTCAGCCTCCTTACAAAATGCATAAGCAATTAGTTCTTACTTTTTCCTCAGCAGTGCATTAAGTAGAATAACTGCATAGCTGCCACTTTTACAGGATGTGTAATTAAGCTAGTTAATAAAGCAATTACCTGAACATGACGATGGCTGTTCTTCACTAATCAGAAAATGAAAATAAGGGTAATCTTAAACTACCAAATACTTCCTCAGTGACTAACAGCCCTTTCATGATTGGAAGGTACGCATAGATAGAATGCTTGTGCCTGTAAGTATGTGCATTGTTGTTTGGCAAACTTAATTAAATAATTGTAAACAAATTAATCCAATTATCAAGTCTCTTATTTGAAAATGGAGGAAATTGCTTATTGTTCTCATCATTCTCACTAATTTGACAAGAAGAAACAAAAGGCAAACAGTGTTTCCAGAAATGGGCAAGAGACAAGAGCAAGCTACTGTCTGTATTGCTTTGTTCCAAGCTCTGTCAAACAAAGAAATGCTGGTAAACCTGCTTTCCTCTGATCACAATTATTAATGGGAAGGCCAGAATCAAAAGAGAGTCGTTTGTACTTTTCATGGTGTGCAGAAGAAGGGATTTCAGCAGGTTCAAGTTTGCTCACCATGAAGAACATGGTGTCATGGGAGGGGCTAATCCCCTGTAGAGGTTGTTTTCCACCCCTCTTTCAACTGCTGGCCGAAGCAGCATCTGTGAGATAGACAGTGCTGTTTGCACTGAAGGGGTACCCACTTTATCAGCATCACGAGCTTCTCTCACCTCTGTGGGTGGACTATGAATGTGTGCGTCTTCTGTCACAGGATTCCCATGTGGTCTGCCATCAGGTGCTGACCAAGACCTAGGGGCAGAATTGCCCTGCACAGGGCATCAAGTGGTATACAGAAAAGTAGGTTTCTCAGATGAGCACAGACTGCAATATGTCTGTTTTAGAACTGCCAAAATAGGCATGTGATGGTATCAACCTGACTTTGAGCAGCAGATATATGAAAGAGGAAGTTTCTAGTTTAATGTCCAACTATCTATTCTTGATTGATTTCAACTGTTGGGATAAGATGGAGCTCATAGATCTAAGTGCCCACTAAAGTAAGTGGAACTACATTATCTTCTGTCCAAGCCATAGACCAGATTGTCTGTTACAGGGTTTATTGCTTGTCAGCGGGTTTATGTGCCTGTTGTACTTTCCCCTGGCTTATTTAGTATTTGTTTGCTTCTCTGTGTAATAAAGGTTTAAGGTGTGCTTTTCTGTGATCCCAGATGGCTTTCCACACAAGTTGCTCATTTAATTCTTTCACCCTCTCTTAAGTTTACCATTAATGTTGAAATTGCTCATTATTTGAGATCAAGCCTGATCCAGGCAGCTGAAACTGGGGGGGGGGGGGGGGAACCTCACTTTGAAAATTAAGTCATGCTAGGATTCCTTCTGTCTCCTCTAGCTGTTTCTGTCTGAATGTAATAATCTAGAGGGTGCATCTCATGTCAGCACATACTTCTCTTCAGCTTTGCTGGTGGCTCAGTCTCAAAGATCAAAGACAGAGCATGCTAATAATCCAGTGAGAGATGGCTGAGAAAGTGTCGACACAGACAGTAATAACCTATGCATTGTAACATTTGACACAGTAAACAAATGTCACTATCAATGTAGCTTGCAATACATTGCAAATCTTGCAGTATTTCTTTAGGTTGTTTTTTCACGTCTGGTTTAGCCAGTTTATGAAGTATGGCAGATGTAATGGCACTCAATGCCTGCATTTCTGTCTCAATTGGAATAAATGCATCCATCATTATTGTTGATATTGTTGTTGTTGTTACACAAAGCAGCTAGGCACTGTAAAAGATTAAGAAATGGGTGAGGCCCCACCTGCAGCTTAGAGTATAAAACAATGAATGCAAGAGCATCTCTTGGGCGGGATCAACACCAGCTTTTCTTGTAGTCCTGGATCGCTGGAGTCCCTCGCACAGCAAACTACAATGAGTCATTTTCCATCTCTCTTATTTTCCCTCTCCTCTTATTCTGGAATTGTCATGAACATATTTTGTTTAAAGAATCTCCTTGTACCTCAGATGCCGTGCACCCCATTATGTGCACACTCAACTTGGCACTGGCATGGCTTCCTCCGTGGGGCCAAGGGGGCAGCAAGTGTCCCAACCAGCTTGAGGCTCATCAAAACAGAGCAGCAACCCAGCTGACTTCTTGGAAATGCCCCCCTCCCCTTCCCACTCTTCTGAAAAAATAAAGGTTAGGGTCCCTCCTGATTGTTCCCTTTGTCCTCTTGCTCAAGAAACAACTAGCCAAATTGCTTACTTACTCGTGGGGAAACCACATTATTTTCAATGGCCCTACAAGTAAATGACAGGGATATCAGTGCCGCTTGGGAGGACAAGCGCAAGCAGCAGCAGCCTTTCTCCTTTTCCATGAGTTGAGGTGGAGGGCAGGGCGTGAGATAAGCTCTTAGTATGGTTTCCATATCTTTCAATCGTTCCAACATGTGCATAGCTGACGTCTGGGAAAGTCTGCAGGGAAAGGGGCTGTCCTTGCATGCTTTATAGTGCAAGGAATGGGGCGCTTCTGGTCTGACTGGCTTCATCCTGTGGGGTTAGGAGAACAAAAGCTAGCAGGGGCACCCTTTCTCCCTCTCCATGATTTGAAGAGGGGGCAGGAGGAGCTTTCTTTTTTCCTTTCTTTAAATATCCACACTCTTTTGCTCCTGTACAGAGCTAACCGAATTAAAAGCAAACACACGCACAGAAGCAAAGGATACTGAAAGGGCCATTCTCCCGTGCAGTTCCGCTTTCCAGCTGCTCATGACACATTCTCAGACCTCATCAGGCTACTAGCACCAACTAAGAGCACCACATGAAGTGGGAAATGGACGCGGAAACTGTAGTCACCCCTCAACAAGTCCTGCTGTATAGGCAGTAAAAAAAGGAATGCAGGATGTGGAGTATCATGGCAGCACCAGGCTGAGATCTTAACCAAACGAGTTCAGGAATAGATCCAGACCTACTTGCAGTTTGTTCATTTGTTTGTTTAGACAACTTACATCCTGTACTTGGTGATTTGCAATAATTAAGTACAAAATGATCCCACAACATCATAAAATAATGCCATAAAAACAGAAACAGCATCAGCAGATAAAAATATTCTCCAAGGAAATTCTGCCACATAAAGAAGCATCTGCTCATCACAACAAATATTTGCCAGATTCAACCTTTTCACCACTTGGCCAAAATTAAGAGTGGGGCCCCACAAATCCCATGGGGTCTCTCGCAGGCTGGGTGCATCTACTGCGGAGGCTCTCCTTCTACCCCATCCAGTTGTGCTATAGGCCTGGCTGGGCCACACACCCTGGAGAGCAGGCAGCACCGCCCAGAGCTTGCCCTGTCAGTTTCTTGGAACCAAGCCAGGTCAGCTTTTCAAGGCAATCACAAGGGTGCCTGGAAGGGTGCCAGGTATTCTGGCCTAGCAGAAATTGCCAGACTTTTCAAAGCCAGCCTCTTACAAAAAGCATCGCAGCCTGAATGTAGATGAGGCGTGCGCTACCACAGCCTTATGAACCATAATCCAAGAGTACCTGCAAGCTGTGAACCTAATTTTTCAAAAGCAACCAAGTTTTGTGACAGATAACATTTTGTCAGGGCAATGTTCTACCGCCTGGGACAGCGTCACCTCCTGAGGCCTTAGCAGTACTGTAAATTGTTCCCCTTCCCCACACAGCCACTGTGGCAGCTGCTCTTCTGAGGTCACAAGACCAGGCGGAGCAGACTTGAGGGAGGAAGAAAAGAGGATGGGAGGGGGAGCAGGGAAAAGAGTCAGGAAGCGGGGATCCACAGAAACCTAAAAGCTCTGCATTGCCCAACCCACCCATAGCAAAGCTGGTCAGCTGGATAAGTCCAGAAGCTTGTTTAGCTGAAAATATAAAATAAAGGAGGATGAAGAGGTGTTTTTGCTTCCTCTCTCTCTCTCTCTCTCTCTCTCTCTCTCTCTCTCTCTCTCTCTCTCTCTCTTTTTCAGTACTTTTTTATTAAATTTTAAAACAGTACTAAAAACATCAGTCATCACAAACATCGGAACTACTGAGTCAGCCCCTTACTACATACTACATATCATTCTGTTATATTCAGATCCATTTTTGGAATCTTAAAAAACATTTGTAGATCTAAACCAAGTCCCGTTTCTCCAGCCAAAAAAAAAAGGTTCCAAATTTGATAGAAGTCACTATCTTCTTTCTCCTTCTGCGGTAAGATCAGTCCATCCATTTCTTACAGAGTTCTGTTTTCCTTGACCAATATTAAAAGAAAGACTCTCCAAATTTGATAGAAGTCAATATCTTCTTTCTTCTTCGATAGTAGCTTCAATCTAACCAACTCTACACAATTCCAGATCTTTTCATTTTTCTAATATTAAACAGATAAACTCCTCATTATAATAGTTACAAATACGATCAAATACATTTTTTGCTTACTAGTATTCCAGTCTAATATCCAAAAAGGAAACTGAAAGAGAAGAAAAGTTCCAAGCTTAAAAAAGAACTAAAGACTTTTAACCCAATTTATGTTCACATGTCTAACATCCATTTAGCATCTTTAAGGACATCTTATCTAATCTATTTAACAACAACAATTATCTGATATCTTTTAAACAAATTTTCTTTAAGCTAATTTATTAAAGTTTCATCTTTACTTAATCACATACAATTAACTCCTTATAAGAGTCCAGCTCCTTACAATCTTTAATATATCTCGCTTGTAAAAAGAAATCTATTTAGTACAGCTCCTCCTACTCCCATAATAGTCATTTTCTAGTATAGCAATTCAAAGACAAAAGAGTCATACAACTTAGCTTTTGGTCATACATTTTTAAGATAAAAAAAGAAAAAGAAAAAGAAAAGAATCTCTCATTTTCCCTTATATCACCCACAAAGGAGAGAAAAAAAGGCGGGGGGGACTCCACTCCTATTCTTCTCCTTCTTAGTTCAGTTTAAATCTTATCTTATAATCTCTTCATAATTCAACACATTTAAATGTAGAAAAGCTTCTACAGTTAAAATCATATACCTTAGCCTTTCCATACCACAATAAACATGTCAACCCATTTATACCATTCCTTTTTAAGATTTCGTTTTTACACCTCTTCCAAACCGCTTTTATTTTAATAGGGTTTGTTGAAAATCAATATTTTTAAACTTTACATCTCCAGCTCATCTTTCTCCTCTTGGTGTTATTTGTTGAAAATCAACCCACTTCAAAGTCTGTATTTCAATCTTCACTATTTCTTGCTTTATCTTCAGTGATTGTAGCATTTGTTGTAGGTCAATATTTATTCCCAATGGCTGTGTCTTTTGCTGCAAATCAACCTTCACTGTTTCTTCTTCCTCAGAAACAATTTTAGTTCATTCAGGATCCATCTATCCTTCAAAAAAAATATTCCTTCCTTTAGTGGCCAAATTTGTTCCTTTTTATCCACAGTTTCAAATTTTTCATATACTTGTTGCATTTCTTGTATATTCTGTTCAGTTTTGGATTCTACATCAATCACCATCTCCTTTAAAGAAGCATCAAGCTTATCAAAGCACTTTTTTTGTACAATTGAGAAGATTTCCTGTTGTCTCAATATCACCTCTTGGGATATTTGTAAATTTGTTAAAGATTCTTGTATTTCCAAAAAAAATTCTCTTCAGCTCTACCATTGTTGCAATAATTCCAATAGCCACAAAGTGGCAGCCAAGATCAGTTCCACTTTTCTTTTCTCTAGATCACTAGTGGTCAGAAGGTTGGCAAGTTGCCAAATACTTTGGCAGAGGTCCCAGAAGCACAGGAGAGGAAATGGAGATTCTTATATCCTTCCTCTTTTCTCCCTTTTCTCTTTTTTTTTTTTAAAGCCAATGAACAACAGATATAGTTTTTCCACAAGTAGTATTGCAAAAGGAAAATGGGAATGCTCACCCAAACAGTCATCACATTAAAGAAGAAAGCATCCGACAATGTGAAAAATATCCTGGCGAGTGTCCAGTTGATCTTGGCAGAAGTCCAAACAGATATCCAAAATGATTGGTCAAAGCTTTGAACTCCTATCACGTAATTGCACCTTAAAAATTTAAACTAATTTTATACCCTTAGAGAGGTTAGAGGAAAAAGTCTTTTTTTCGGCTTCAACTTGGACAAAAGCCTCAGCACTCATCTCAGTCGCCGCCTAAACATCCGGAGGGTTTTCCTTTTCTTAATGCCAAATTATAAACAAATGCAGCTTTTCCACAGGTAATATTGCAAAAGAAGTAAAAAATATTTACTCAGCAGTTCCAATGCTTATCTAGCTAATAAAAATCCTAAGCTAATCTTCTAAGATGTCAAGAACTTGAAGGGGCTGAAACCACCCCCTGTGTTACTCAGTTGAGAAGTACCTGAATTGCTCTCAGCAGATATGAGATTTCCATCTCACATCAAGCCAAAAGCGTGCCCAGGCAATCTGTCTTCACCCCAACAGGGCTTAGATGAGCCTCCCACAACTCGCTGCCAGGTAATACCGGCGTGATAAATGAACTCCGTTAATCACATCCAAGACATCATCTTGGAAACCCCTCTCATGCTGCCCTGTTTGACCCATTTTTGCAGGGTGACATCATGACACAGGATTTCAATCATGGAGTCTTTTGTCTATTGAGCATCAATCCCTTAGCATTATATTCTAATAAGTTTATGCCAACATAATTCTCTTCTGTCCCAGCCACCTGTTCTCAAGAACAAATGCTTTAAAATGATAGGCTGCTGAATGAACACCTGGCCATAGGGATGGGATTCCAGCGGACCACAGCAATTCAGTTTTGCTCCCTACAACCGAATCTAGACTAGTATTGTATGGAGAATCCCAGTGGGCAGAGCTAGGAGAGCTTCACTCCATCCTATTTGTCCCACTGGCGAATTTGAGGTACTGAAAGCTCTGGTGCTGTAGAAAGATCTGCACAAAAAGAATGTTGCTTTTCATTTTACTTCTGCATTCAGAGATGTCTCGAAAATTTATGCTTCTGGTTTTATTAGAAGGAATATTGTATTAGCTCTTGTCACTGCATTGCTTTCATTGTCTTCTTTCCACTTTTTTTCATGTGGACATTGAGTAATTGTTCAAAATGTGAAGAATTATTACTCAAGGAATCAGTAAGATTCATTGACATTCTTCCAGTGTAACGATTTCCATAAAAGCAAATGAATGACTCATCTTCCAGGAAACTCACATGGGTCAGAGAAATTCAGATGTAGTTAATCCTAGACCCAGTGACCTCAAAACCTGACAATTGTCAAAGGCAGCAAAGTTGTTGGAGATTAGCATGTTTTTCTTTGTTATTTAATGAGTGTTCTACTGTATGTTCCGAAGAGGGTCATTTTTCTCTCTTCCATACCAAACTTAACATTGCCATCTTTAGTTATGGACTTTTCCAGGCACCTGACATGATCCAGCTAAGGAGAGCGACCTGTAGAAACAAGCTTCCTCATCTTTATTGTTTGCTGGATCAGCTTTATATAGATCAGTGTTTGTCAAAATATTTGAATGCCCGTGCAGGTGTAGTTGCCATCTATCCAGGTTGCATTTATCTGAATGTACCTCCACATCCTAGCTATGCTGGCCATGTGTATAAAACTTTCTGAAGCAGTTCAGCTGATCGACCTTTTTACTTTTAAAAGGGTATAAATCAGATTCTCAATCTCCAGTCCTTGCAAATAGGAACAGGGTGTGGAGAAAGTATAATTCAAGAGGAGAGAGTATATGGGAAATAAAAGGGGTTTGCTAGTGCAGAAAAATCCCTTTTATTGATCAGTAGCAAAGAGAAGCTACCCAGAGAAACCGAGAAACACTATGAGAATTTTGAACCCTGTAGGTTCTCCACTGAAAACTAGCATAAAACTAAAGATTGGGGATAATCCTTCTAAAGCTCAACCTAGTGTCTTTAACTATATCATGACTGCTGCCATAAATGAACTGATAAATTGAAAAGGCTTTCTTATGGCCAGTCCTTTGCTGAACAATTTATTTTTGTGCTGCCAGAGAGCTTTTGTCCAGATGAAGTGTGTTAATGTCTAGTTTTGTCAGCCATCTCAGTGTCTTCATAAGAAAGCCAGAACACAGAAGCCATTTATTTAAAGAAAAACAAAGTTTTTGGAACTATAACATCTGCTCCATTTAGCTGAGAACTTTGACCAATCCATCACCAAGAAGGAGAACTTCCCCTCTCTGCACAATTCCTACAATGTCATCTTGCAACGATTGACAGTACTATTGATATAGCAGAGGTTTGTGCAGCCTGGAGTGGACTTTTGCTTGTTTGAAAATATACCACTTCCTATTAGCTTTTCTTTTCAGGGGAAGAGGATCTCTTCCATACATTCTGGACAGAAATTTCAGGTCCCTTTCAGCAGTTTCAGCTGTACAACTTCCCACTGTTAGCTAGGACTCTATAGGGCGAGCTTTACAATCAGGTGTCTGGTGATGTGCGTGTGCCAGGGAATTGATTGGTTGGATTCCCATTCACACCATGACGCCGTCTTGGTACTGAAGCAAACCATGAAGGGTTATGTCAGCTCCCTGATTTGTGCAGTCATGAAATGACAAACTGAAGGGATGAAGTGCTTGTGGATTTTCTGCCTTGAGTGCCAAAGTAGCAGCTTTGAATACTTTCCACCTTCTCTTGGGGTGAGAGACAGTTTGCTGTCCTACCTCAAGCAGGATCTTCATCACAGATTCTCAAGGGATAGCGGGCATACCTGCCTTCCTCAGTCAAAGGTGCTGTAATCCAGTTTCTCTTTGTGTAGATGACTGTAGGAAAACTGCAGCTTGACTCCAGTTCAAAGAGGACAAAGAGAGGAGGATGGAACTAAGGTGGGAGTTGAATGAAAGCAGGCCTTGCCCTGTGACACTGGGCCATATGTACAATAAGGGATTCTGTCACTGTTGCAGTGTGGAACTGTTGCTTCCACATTCACACATCCAGTATATTTATAAATAAACACAACCATTAGAAAAATGGGGCATATTTGTAATGATCCTTCTTTCAAAGGTAACGAAACTGGGTTAAGTACTGCCCCTGAAACATCCAACTGCTCAGGGCAATGAGTAACATGTAGCAATGCAGTGTGATTTTTCAACTCACCTTTACTAAGTGCACTACAGTTAGAACAAATGTTTCAATCAGCTGGACTGGAAATAAGAAATAGGAAGTTTCAAATAGTATAGTTGAGGCCAATTCGCATTACCTTGCTATTTACATTCCCTAAATAAATGTAGCACTGTGTGCACTCAGAGAATCGTTACTCCTCTCTAATCGGTGCACATGTCTGGCTTTGGATAAAATACGCCACATACTGCCTACTTAATACTTATAGAACTATAGACAATGATAGACAAAGCAGATTCGTTTTCAGCAGCTTCTGTAGCAGGAATGCTTTCATGGAGAACTTGACATATTTATTATATGAAATTGTTGAGTTTATATCTGAAGAGTTTCACCAGTGTGATACTTGTGTGACGTGTGAAACACCTGTCAGTGACCATCCCTGAAAAATCCCGGTTGGGTCGCCTTCCCGATGGTACATTTTCCATGTGGTTAGTTAAAGCTGCAAGAATCTTTCCAGCAGAAGGAATGAGGGCCTCGGAGTGGCCCCGATAAAAATCGTTTGTTGGAGGCCTGAAACAGCAACAAATACAAATCCACCCCGAGAGCCAATATTTCCTCCAGCCTGGTTTGATGTTACATGCCTGCTTGACATGGGAATCTTGCTTTTCATTACTCCTACTGCTTCACCAAATGAGTTTGATATGTTTGTGCAAAAGGTGTGCATCAATGCATCTAGTGTAGCCCCTCATCAGATTCACAATACAGGGCTGATGGACCAATATATCTGCAAAACATTATAATGGAAAAGCACTCATGTCTGACAGTTTCCCTTTAATTGTTTGACACACGTTCCACCTTCAAACTTTATCTAGCCACAGGGGTTAAACAAAGGACACCAAGTCTGGCAGCAATAGAGCGATATGGATACATACCCTCTTCCTGACTCTGGCTAAGACACCATGTTCCCTTCTATTTTTCCCTTCATTTGTTTTTGTTAATGTTGAATAACCAAAAGCTATTTAACAAATAGGTTTCTTAGGTTTTTCTCATGTAGTTAACATATTTTTGTCAATTTATTGATCCCTGCTTTTTAAAAAATTCATAAACCTTTCATTTTCAGGGACAAACACCTTTTCACAGTTGCCTGGTTTTAATTGTAATTGAGGGACTGCAGTTCTTGAAGCATTTAAAAAAAACAAATAGTAAAATGTCATCTTTTATTACTAAAGTAAAATTCCAAGGGCTATAATACAAATGAACATAAGAAATGTATTTTATTATATAAATCTATATATTGTCTTTGCCTTATTTCGACATAGTAGGTGAGAAATTCAGGAGTTTGGCAGGGTTGATGAGAATCCCCTTGGCAGAAGTTTCTACACGACCCCAATCCTGAGGATCCTTCAGGAACAGCATTTAGGGGCCCCTTTTAGCAGCTTCACTCCATGTCTTGCAGGGGAATACCTCCAATCAGCGGTTGATCAGAGCTAAAGGTTTCCCTCTACCAAGCAATGACCAAGGAAGTCTCTCTCAGTTCTAAGCAGGGGAATCCCTTATTTCCAATTAGTTGCTGACCGGAGATAAGAGATTGATCCATGGGGCATAGCTTCTCCCTCCATTACAAGGAGGATAGTGCTAGGGAAAGAAACTGCTGAGTGGACCCGCAACTACCACTGGCCTGATAGTGCTCGTTCCCCTTCCCTCTTTTCAAACGCAAGGGCTGGAAGCCAGGATGGCTGAAGGAAAGCAAGTGGACCTCTCCAGGGCTACATGGCAATTCCATGGACTGGTTAAGAAAAGGACTCCGAGCACACCTGCAGTTGTGCCTTGAGAGCTGTTGCAGTGCTGTGCCACCCCCCGCATCATTCCCTCACCAGTCGGGAGAGACAGGAGTCTAACATTCTGTTAACAAAGAAAATAGAATCTTTGTTATGGGGATCACCTGTGCAGACTTAGCCCTGGCTGCAAAAGTTTCTATTCATTCCTGTATTTAGGGAAAGGTGATCTGGTGTATTTGGGGGGTTACTGTGGAGGTGAGTCCTACACTCCTTCTGCTGGTTGTAGGGCTCATGCCAGGGATCACACAGACCCATGGTCACTGCAGGCATACACGTCCTCCATCCACCACTGTTCTGTCTGCCATAAAGACAAACACAGGTCTAACAGAAGCATTGCCATGAACCTTTTTTAAGCTAAAGAGGTAGTATATAAATGCTGATACTAAAATAAGCATCATATCACTTGTATCAAGGCATCGTCTTTCCAAAGATAAGAAAAATATATGTGATGTTTGCATACTTTGACCAATAGAACTCTGATCTTGTTCTGCTAAATGAGAGCACTATAGTATGATTGCTAATAGTATAACAACAACAAAAACAGACAAACCACATAAGATAAGCTGTGCTGGGTCAGACCAAGGATCCACTAAGTCCAGCCTTCCGTTCACACACTGGCCAACCAGCTCCCAGGGGACAATCCAGAAGTAGGACATGGATGCAATAGCGCCTGCCAATTCATGTTGGCCAACTACTGCTGTGAATTGCTATATTGTCTCTGATATGGAGGTAGCATATAACCATCCTGACTAGTAGCTGCCATTGCTAGCCCTATCCTCCATGAATGTGTCTAATCCCATTTTTAGTGAATTTCACAGTTTAACTGTGTGCTATGTGAAGAAGTACTTGATTTTCTCTTTCCTGAATCTGCCATCATTCAGTTTGCTGGGATGTCTCTCGAGTCTGGTATTATGAAAGAGAAAGTAAGAGAGAGAAATGTCTGCTGATCCACTTTTTCCTCAGCATAGCGTATAGTGAGTAACCTTAGGAAGAGTCAGCTGGATCAGATCACAGGCCTCTTTGCTTGAGCATCCGGTTTTCCACAGTGGCCAAGTAGACGCCTCTTGAGAGCACGCATGGGGGACACAAGGACAGTGAGAATTTTGTTCTGATCCTCATGATGGCATACGAGCAATAGCCGTTTCAGTATTTAGTGGCACGGTATCTTCTCAGCAGTCATTCCTCTCCCTCCTTTTATACATCAGATTGGAACGTTTCCCACAGACATCCTCCATGAGGGTCTCTTTGGGTTTGCTTGCCCAGTGGCAGTAAGGATCATTAAATATGTAGTGGGAGGAAAAGCATAATTATAGACTCCGTTTTGAAATGTGTGGAAGAGGTGTGCTCTGAGTGACAGCAGGCAACATGCTTCATAATCACCCTCTGCATTAAAATTACAGCAGTTGTGCAGGGAGAAGAGGCAATGAATAGGCTGTGCCACACTTACTTTGAATGAGCATGTCAGTAATGATGGATAGAGCAAACAATAAAATTCGACCTGTCATGTTATGACTATGAGCCTGCAAGCCTTAAGGCATTTGTAATTGGCTCCAGCCAGCAATGTTAACAAAAAGGAACTGGGAAATGAGATTATAAGGGTAATATAGAGTTAACACTTTTGGTATGCAAAAAGGAAAGAGTGCAAACTTTTTAATAAGTTTTGCGATTGCAAACTCTCTTTCATTCCCTTGAAACAGTAGAAGGAAAGGAATCATGTTTTTAAGCAACCAGTTTGGACCATGAAAAATGCATGAGTTATTGGAAACCATGACATCAGGCCTCATTCTGAAACTGCATAAAAAGTGGGTATAAAGCTTCCTTTTGCCACACAGGGACTCCCATGTGTTCATTTTGTATGCATTATGCATCATTCTCCAAAGATTTCCCATGCTTTTCAGTGTCGATCGAAAAGGCTGTTTTACTTGGTAGATTCTCGGTAATCTCAAAGAAACCAGAAGGGGCACGCCTGCTTGCCCCATGTATAAATAAATAAATAAACAAACAAATATTGGTGCTTGGATTAGCATCAGGACATTTGATCTATGGAATGAAATATATTCCCGAATTAAACCTTCAGGGTGTATCAGGATTGGAAGAGAGGTAAGATAGAGAAAGTCAGAGAGAATCTGACTTGAACAAATATTAGTACACACATTTAAATAAATCTGCATGGGTATCCCATACTTCAGTCTGTGGTTAAGTGTCTCTTCCTAAATCTGTGACTGAAGTTCATGTGTAAACTTCAAGCCAAAGGGGGGAAAAGGAAACAGAAATGGGAACTGCATTTCAACGCAATCTGCAGCCGTAATCTGGGTTCATTTGAGTGCCAGCTAGTGAGTCTAGGTATTGATGAGACAGCATTTTGTCTTGATAAAGCCTTGGCACAGAGCCTCTGACAGTGTGTAGACTGGCTATTTGGTTAATTTTTGATAAGTTGGTTGTCAATCCAAAGAATATAGGTGCAATCAGCTGAGTTACACAAGCTGGGCTCTTCCATTCCCAACAGACCTTTGGCAAAGTAGGACGGATAAAGAGTACCTGATGCTGTTAAGCAGAAATATCACTTAGCTTCTTTATTCCTGTTATCTTTAATTCTTGCTGTGCTAATTTGACTTATCCACCAACATAATTGTGCTTTTCTGCACACACAAACATATTCTGGATGAGAATATGCTTCCCATGGATGGAAAGTTCCTTCTACTTGCAGGAAGGTTCAGATACAGAGGAACAATTCTATCAGCAGAATCAAGGAGGAAGTGATGTTCATTGATTTCCCCTCCCTTGCATGTCCAAAACCATGAGAAAGGTGGCACTGGAGGCTACAGCGGGAGAAGAAAAGGTGCTGTTTCACTGGCAGGGCCATTATGAACAGAACTCTGCTCAAGGGATGTCAGCAGTGGAAAGAACGCTTTAAACCCCAACCGGTATCTATGTGTTCTTTTTGGGGTTGGTGTGGTTTTGGCTTTCTGCCTGAAGGGCACTCTGAAGTTTCCTAGAACAAGTTGAATTCAAACATTTCTAGAAGAGTGTAACCCCTGCAGCTACAGCAACCTGTGCAAGCAACTCAGTTGGATAGAATCTGTGGCTTGCATGCAACTACACACACCTTAGAGTTTCATTCTTCCGATTGTCTGAAGCTGGTATCTCCATACCCATTGGCCCAAATTTTCTAGAATTGTTGGATAAAGGATGCTGCCACGCTGGTACTTGGGCATTCCACGTTATGGTATTCGGTTTGGTGGAAGCAGACAGAAGCTGAGGCTTAGATGCTGTTAGATACATGTATGTGGATTCATGTGCAACTTCCTGATAACAAATCACGTGACTGTAATATTGCCATTGCAGTCTCACATGTCTTGTGGATTTTTTTCCCTGCAGGAAACGGAAACTTTCCCCCTGTATTTGAGCTGCCATTCTGCACTGACAAAGTGTATCCACGTGCAGATCACTATTCCTAAACTAGATCTGGTATCTTTGGTACAGCAGATGTAAGCTCAGCAGGAGGCCAAGCCAGAATCAAGATATGTTGTAACTTATCCTGTTCCCTCTTATTTGATGTGAACAAATGTATGTATAGGGGTTGTTTATTCACATTGCTTGACGAAATACACTGAAAAGGGTGCCTTTTGCCTGTAGCAGATCAGTGCTCTCTTAAGCATAGATCATTTAAAGCCTCTTACAAGGCCTAATCCAGGAAGGATGACATGAGGACTATATATACATATTCTGCTTTGTTTCTGGTATTATAAAACATTCTTGGAAAGGGTAGAAAAATACTTTGGCTTGATTAAGCAGAGGAAGGGAATCCACGCATTCATGAGCCACATAGCCCTACCTATCATGATAAACCTCATTAACTCCACAGCATGCTGTCCCTCCACAGGCTGGAATGATGCTAGATAACTTCACTAGCACAGACAGGTCCTATGCATTACAAGCGAGTGCTGAAACTGCATTCTTGGACTGCTGAAGTTCACAGTTCTTAAAAAGGCAAGATCAGTTGAACACCACTTGTACAGTAAGAGCTGTCTCGGATCAAAAGTAACAATTCTTACCATCAGTGTTGTTTTCCTAGGCACAGGTACAAAAATTAAACACAACTTTCCTTCAAGTTATGGATACTTTTCTTCTAACATTTAGTATTGGCAAAGCAATATTGCTGATGGTTTCTACTAGCCCAGATTCCAGTTCAGCTGCAACTGAACTTGTTCTTGCTTGGGCCAGTAATGGGTTTGGCACGCCTTGCCAACCAGTTAAGTTCCAGCCCATATGAGAAAATGTAAATGTATGGCACACATTTGGATTATTATTTTACAATGGGGCATGAACATCTTTCCATTGTACAACCAGAAACATCTATAATAGGTAATGAAGTCATCAGTATTTTAAACAGATTCTACTTCATTTTCATCTCTTCTTATTGTACTGTATATGTAAGGACCATTTATGGATGCCAAATATATGCTCTGATGCCTTATTTCTTGTATTGTTGTATCACCTCATTTATGGTGCATTGTCTCCATGTTGAAACTTGTACATTGACCAAATGCCTGCCATAAAGTAGACACAGGCCTCCTCACTCAATGTTTCCCCAGCCTGTCCAAACCCCAGATATGTTCTGAATATTGTTTTTATACTATGCTTATTCTGGTTCTGATGAAGCCATGAAATGTCTTTTTGTTTTGTTGTTCACTTAAACCATTTTTGTGAATTGGTAATCTGCTTGTAGTTTTTTGGGTTCTGTTCCAGTTCAGCATCTACAGATTTTCAGATAATGGTTCTGGTTCTGTACTTGTTGAAGAAAATATAAGTTTCTGCTTTTTTGTTCAGGATTAGATTCAAGTTTCATTTGCTTTCTTGTGATACAGAATCTATCGGAATTCAAGTGAGATGCATTTTTGCTGTTGATGGTGGTTATTAAGACCAGTTTGTAGCATTAACTGAAGAGATGAGCCTGAGCCAACAGATTCTGAACAAGGCATTCTTCTATTTATGGGCACTTGCTGTGGCCTTGTGTATTATGGTCATTGTAAATTAAGTGAAGAAAAAAATTACCTTTTTCTGCTGATAATTCACATAAAAGGTGTCATGTGCCTCTCCCTCCTCCCTACAATTATAGGGAGCATTGTGTGTTTTGCAATCCTCTTCTGGATGTTGGGTGGCCTAGTAACTCATCAGAAGATAGAGGGAAGGACTCTATTCTCGTTTTTCATTATCTGGGTAATAGAATGCAATTTGGCACAGCTGGCAGCTTCTGCTAAAGAAACGTCCTATACTAAATAAGAGTGATGTCAAAAGGGCAGAAAGAACTGCGGAGCTGTAACAGCACTCTGCAGAAAAGCTTGCGTGCTGTATTTTTTCATATATTAATATTTATTACTGAAGTCATATGGCATAGTACCCAAGCATTTAGGGGAAAACATCACTTACAGCGTGATGTTCCTGGAGTATACACTTCCTGGAGTATAGGAACAATCACCAAAGGAATGAAAAGCTGAAGGGAGAGTAAGGACATTGCTGCCCACTTCCAAAAATGTGGGGTTATTCCTAAGGAGCACCCAGATTTCTAATGCTTCTTCTTACAGAATGTTCAGTTGTTTCAAATGATTACTTGGGCCTGTGTATTAGCTATACCTACCTAGCATCCTCCAGCTGTTTTGAATTAAAACACAAACATTTGGCCATGATGGCTGGGGCTGATTGAAGTTGTGATCCCAAACATCTAAAGTGTACCAGTTGGGGAAGGCTGAGCTCTGAGCTCTGTACAAATGCAGCAACAGCAGTACTTGATCCTAAAAGCTAATCAGAGACAGCTTGTAATTTGGTCATCCTACTGTGTACAACTGACGTTTGCCATTTTCTCACCGAATTGCTTGCTGGGCCTTTTCAGTAGCATGTAGCAGAAGACATATTTGAGCAGATGGAAGCATTAGGGCCGGGGTGCATAACCCCCTGATGGTGGTAGGAGGTAGAAGTCCTCCTACCAGGCATTCCCCAGACCAGATGGCAGCAGTTGGCATAGCCACTAACACTTCGGCTTCCTACCACCCATTTTCACCTTCTCCACACTGAAACGAGGGGGATGGTGAGTGGGCGGATGCAAATGGACGTGGCTGACACTGGGAAGAGGCAGATATCTCCAGTGTCAGCTGCATCACACACCACCTCTGCATACTTCTTATCTACCCCATCAGGAGGCATGGCAAGCTTGTGAAGGAAGTCTCAGTGCTGGGAAGAATTCAAGCTGGCCCCACAGGCCCCACTGGGGAGCCTGGTGGATCTGATTCGGCCCATGGGATGGGGACTCTGCCCCTCTGTCATAGGGTGGGACTCCAGTTTGCATGTTCTTAACACAAAATTGCAAACTAATGAATATAAATGATATGAGAAGATTGGTCTTATGTAGCATGAATATAGAGCATCACACCCAGTCTTCTTGTAAATAGTAGCTTCATTTCTGTTGGTAGCCATATTTTCCGGATAGTTCGACTTTGGTTAAATAATAATTCTGTCATACAGTCCTTGACTGAAATCCAGCTGCTCTGATATGCCCCCTGCACAGAAAAGATGTGTAATACCATAGAAAGGAAATGGAATTCCCAAAACAAGTGCAGCTTTGCATTTGTGCATCATTTCCTAGGGTGGGAATGCTTTCCTTTAACACAGCTCTCTCGTGTCCTATGTGAAACTTAAAACTTACATTCTTTCTTGAGGGTGATGGGGGTTTGGATCCTTTAAAACAAATAAAGCAGAATTCTTCCACAGAGTACTTACTCAGCTCATGTCACACCCCACTTCACAAGCCATAAAAGAAAATGCCTTCTGTCAATATTTGTGCATGTGTATTTTAAATATGTAGATTTTTATGTAAATGAGTTCATTTAAAGGCAGTGTTGTAACTACATCATATGTTTTTGCCTATCTCTTCCTTTTCATTACTTTGCTAGAAGAGCAAAGCATAATGCAAAATAATTAAAAGGAGCTCCTTAAATATCATCATGCAAATGTAGCTTGGCACCAACAGCATTTTTGGGAAATGATGGAAATGACTGCAGAAGGCACAGGCACGGTTGCGTGTAGCAAACTGGGTTATTACCGAGACAGAATTGTTGCACACAGAAACGTTGTTCATTTTCATCTTGTGTCTCTCTGAAATGACTTGGAGCTGTACTTATTCTTGGCCCTCAATTTAAAACTTAGGTTTACCAAAGGAAAAGGCTACATCTCATCTGTGGAATTTATTTCAACATTGACCTGTGCTATTGACCCTGCCAAATGGATATCACAAATCCACTTTAACACTTTAGTTTTAGTAGAGCCGGGTGCTTGCTATTGGCCTAGGGCAAAGGTTGAAGTACTTTATATTGTGGTTCCATAACTATTTGAAAGGCATTTTTTATGGTAAAGAAAATTAAACTCCCTTATTTTCAAAATCCTTCTTTTGATAGTGCTAAGAACAGTAGCAATGGATTCTAATAATTAAAATGATAAGGCTGCAATTCTGTAAATATTTAGCTAGGAGTAAGTCCCACTGAACATCTCAGTAGACATGCAGTTGTCAACAAAGACAAGTCATTTATAGTGTGCTTTTCATGCATATCCAGAATGCAGCATATACATCATCTCAGTGATTCTCACCTCAGCCTTCTTGTCTGTGAACATATTGAGGCTTACACTTTGCTCAGTTGCAGCCGTAGTGGCTTAACCCCACTGCATGCGCTGATCAAATTTCTCTAATCACTCTTGGTGCCGAGGCTTGTCATGTCATCTGAACCCAGTCAAGATAGTTTGTTTCATGGGGCAACAAATAACCCATGGACTATTGTTGGATTAACTGTCATATACAGAGGAAGAAATAAGCCGCCATGGTTTATATCCCTTGATACATCAAAGTAACCAGGCCACGGTGGCTGCTTCCATCCATCTGCCCCTTACAATGAACTCAGCAGACTCTGTGAAGTGCGGGGCTGGACAGTGGTGAAAGCCAAGCAGCATCTTTGGGGCCTAGCAAGCTGAAGTCAAACGATGCATCACAAAGGAGAATGCCATGTTGAGATGGAAGTAGTCAGCACTACTAAATCAGAGTAGATTAACAGGAGATTGCTATTGCTACAACAGATTAGGCCTATGAAAAGAATGAGCTTGATCTTCTGCAGAAGCAGGGGTTTCCCCATTCAATTATAATGGTGGCCATTTACTTTCAAGACTCTGCCTTTGCTTTGCCAGGGACTGGCCTTTACTAGACAGAAGTCCTTAACTACTTTTGCCAAAAGACCAAACGGCGTGAGAGCACTGACCAGTCACGGTTTGCTTTCTTTCCATTATCCATGCAGTAGATCCCTTTTAAAGGAAAAAAAGTAAAACAAAAAATAGTTTCTCTCTGCATTGGCACACCATCAAAGACGGTGACTCCGGGGTTAATTTGAATTATAAAACCAGCTCTGATATTAACTTTGCCGTCTTTACTTGCCTCATTTCTACTCCTGTGGCCTCTTGTTTGCTAACAAAGAATGATGCCATCATTCAGGAATCTACAAATGGAATTCCATTTACGTACCCATTTCGATCGTTTTAATGAATTAGTGCAAAATGAACAAGCTTCAAACATAGTGAGTCCTGTCTGCGCATTGCAAGAGAGAGCCGTGGGGTTGGGCTCTACTGACACCATTAATCTCCTTAGCCAAGGAGAGAGCATCTTGCTCTGTCATGGGGTTGTAAATCTTCAGGCAGGTTTTTAGAATGACATCCACCACTGAGGACCAAAGAAAGAAAAAGAAAGAAAGAAAGAAAGAAAGAAAGAAAGAAAGAAAGAAAGAAAGAGCCACACCAACAAATAGTGAGCTTTTTAATGGCGTAATCGTACCAACAGTCTGTTGTGCTAGGACAATGCACAGTGATTGGTTTGTGGTTTCAGTGGTGCCTAGTCTTCTCTTTCAAAAATAATAAAAACGGTATGTAGTTGCAGATGTAAAACTGTATTCTCAGCACCAGTGCTGCCCCGTCCTAGGCATGCCTACTGAGAAGTGCTCAGGAGAGCTAACCTCTGATACCCAGAACTGAGTTGCCGGAGGGCAGTGCGTTTTGCCAGGTGTGCCTGACCAAGGACACATCCGGTTGCGCTGGCTCAGCAGAGGGAGACAGATTCATTCCAGGCATAAAGGAGACCACACACACAAGCAAAGCAAGGCTCTGCACTGCCCGGCCAGGCAGCACAGGCGTTGGCCTTTTGCCTTTTATAAGCAGAGTAAACATCCAGCTCTCCTCCCTGTCCTGCCCACACTATGCTTGGGCACACCAAGCATCGTACTGGCTCAGACAGGCAAAAGTTAGGAGGGACCCTGCCCTCCGTTCAAGTAGCAGTCGGCCGGTGTACGTAACAAGATGGTGTTGCTCTGGAGGGGGCTTGTGGTTACCCATCACCTTCAAAGGTGGGTAGGATGACAGGCTTGCAATGTCCTGTACATGTCCACTCAGAAGTAAGTCCTATTGAGTTCAATCAGACATATGCCCAGATGAGTTAGCATAGGATTAATGCCGTGGGTTCTGCTTCATGGGCTTCGATTGGAAGAGGACATGTCCTGGTTCTCAGCTGGTGACAGACTCCACTGGGCCCTCCACATACTACTACCAGTACCCCCCCACCACCACCTGCAGCCGTTCCTTGTCCCCTGCTGCCCGCTTCCCATCAACCTGCCCGCCCATTGCTCCTGCCTCCTGCCCACGACAGCCCTCTCCATGCAGCCACCACCACTGTGGGCCTGCTGCCCACGGTCACAGCCGCCCCACCTGCTTGTCGAAGCCCTCCCTGCCTGGCCAGCCATGGCCCCGACAGCCACCACGGCCTGCAGCTGCCCCACCCACTCCAGCGACCGGGCCGCTCCGACATAACAGAGCCTGCAGCTAGAAGTTGCTTGCCTTGTTCAGCTGGGAAAAGGAAAGCAGGCAGCAGGGAGGCCTCCCCCCAACACTGCCCACCCATGTTGACCCCGATGCCGGATTTGTCCAGGATGCTTCTGCCCCCTGGCTGTGACCCTGGGCTGAACAAGCAGCATGCAGCTAAGTTGCATTCCATCTTGTTTTAGGAATATTATTTCTATACTAGCCCTTTGGGCAGTTTATAGGACTCTGTAGTGTTCTGGTATAATCTTGATTAACACAGGTTTTGGCTACTGGAATATTAAGTCATTGTTCACTACAGCCTGAAATCCCAACAAAATTGCCTAACACTGATTACATTACTAGCGGCAATTCTATCTATGACGTTCATTAGGCCATCCCCATTCCTCCTACCATCACCTCCCACTCCTTTTTTTATTAAAACTGCTTTGCCTGTAATTTAGTTTTAATGTGGCTGTAAGCAGAAGTTAGTAACTGAATATGATGGGAAGTTATTGCTAATACTATCTTTAACTGCTTCACAAATTGCCCCATTAAAGATTACATATATAGGGACATAATTGATTGAATTAATTATGTGTAGAAATTACATGATTATGTGAGACAGCAAGAATAGTAGTATTTATTAGTTTAGAATACAGAATATCAAGAAAGATTAGACTACATATTGCATAAAGCACAGGATTAATTTCATCAGTGGAGAGAAGGCGAATATGATGAGCTGCATTAAAAGCCAAATTAAATGCAACGGCACACTAAGTCTTCTATAGATCAGGGTCTCAATTGTGAATGGCCTTTGCCCTGCTTATGTCCAATCCTCAGCTTTTCTACCCAGCTTGTCTGCTGTAAGAGAACCACTCACTGGGAATTCCAATTTTAAAGTCATCATGTGCACCATGTTTGAGTGAGACATGTCAAGCAATATGATGCCAAGAGGGGCTAAGCACAGTTGGAGGTAACAGCAGGAAGTCTGACAGTTGGGCATTTTTTGCAGAGCACACACTAGCAAACAATTTTGATTTGAAAGGAACCAAAGTGTAAAGGCCATTTGCGCATCTGTGGTGCACTGGAATGAAACACAATCAAGTCACAATCAGAAGCAAACACCTCAGTTGCAGGCTGCATTTAGCTAGTTCTGTCTATGCTACAAGGTATTTCTTTAGAAGCTCACTTCAGATCCAAGTGAATGGGAAATGATGGCACTTTATATAGCTGTAGAGCCAAAATCTGACCTTGCCAAACACTGCCGTTGCTGCTGCCATTAACAGTAACAGTAGCATTTGAACATAATTTGAGTAGACAATTCAGAATAAAGGAAATCCTTCCAATATACAGCATGCCTTGGTCTACTACCAAAGAATCTATCAGGTAGTGAAATCACAAGCAGTAAGGTAAGGCAACTGGTGGGTGCAGTCACACCTCTGACAAGCACAGAGCCAACAACAACAACAATGCAGAGTCATTGATAGCCTTCTCCTCTGTGAGTTTGTCCGGTTCCCTTTTAAAGTCATTCAAATTGGTTGCCGTCTCTAATTCCTGTGGCAGTGAATTCCATAGTTTAATTTTAAAGGGCTTCCTTTAATCTGTACTGGATCTCCCACCAATTAGCTTCATGGGTTGGCCCAGGTTCTAGTATTATGAGAAAGAAGAAAGCATTTCCCTATCCACTTTCTTTGCACCATGCATAATTTTAAACACCTCTATCATGCCCTGCCCCCTTGCTCACCTTTATTCTAAGCTAAACAATCCAGTTGCTGTAACCATTCTTCATAGGAGAGTTGCACCAACCCTCTAACATTTTAGTTGTTCTTCCAACTCAGTTAAGTTCTTTTAAGTGCATCAAGCAGAACTGTGCACAATATTCTAAGTGTGGTTGCACAAATGATTTATATAAGGGGAGTACAACCCTACCAGTTTTATTTTCAGTTCCTTTCCTACTTAAGCCTAATGTGGAGTTTACCTTTTTCACAATAGCTGCACACTGAGCTGACATTTTCATGGAGCTGTCCACTACAACCCCAAGATTCCTTTCTTGATCACTCATTGCTAATTTAGATTCCATCAGTCCATACTTGAAGTTGGGATGTTTTGTCCCAACATGCATTATTTTATACTTACTTACATTGAACTGCATTTGCCATCTTGATGCCTATTCCTTCAGCTTGGAGAGATCTTGTTGAGCTTCACACTATCCCCTTTGGTTTTAAATAGGAATTCTATGAGAAGGTTTCGAGGTGGCTAGACAGAGGGGACACAGTGATTGTGGTTCACCTGGATTTCAGCAAGGCCTTTGACAAAGTGCCACATGATATCCTGGCTGAGAAATTAAGTTTTGGGATAGCCCAGGGCACTCTCCAGTGGATTTGGGCAAGATTGATGGATCGAAAGCAGAGAGTAACTATTAGTGAGGAATCATCAGGATGGTGGCCAGTGATGAGTGGGGTCCCCCAGGGTCCGATCCTGTTCAGTCTTTTCATCAATGACCTGGAAGAAGGGGCGATCAAATTTGCAGATGATATTAAACGGGGGCACTGGCCACAACTGAGAAGCAAGCACTCCAGATCCAGAAGGATCTGAGCAGACTATGGAAGTGGGCAGGGGAAAACAGGCAAGGTCTTTCATTTGGGGTATAGGTTAGGGGACAAGTGGCTGGAGAGCAGCACTTGTGAAAGGGACCTCGGGGTACTGGTTGACTGCAGGCTAAACATGAGTCAGCAGTGTGATGCGGTGGTCAAGAGGGCGAACGCCACCCTTGGTTGCATAGCCAGAAGCGTGGCTTCTAGATCGAGAGAGGTATTACTACCACTCTATGACTCTGGTGCGCCCGCAACTGGAGTATTGTGCTCAGTTCTGGGCTCCACATTACAGGAAGTATATAGCCAAGTTAGAATCAGTGCAGCATAGGGCCACAAGGATGGTGGCTGGATTGTAAGGGAAGCCATAAGAGGTGAGACTGAGGGAACTGGGTCTTTTCAGCCTGGAAGACACTCAGAGGGACTCTGTGGACGACATATAAGTACATGAGGAGGTGTCCCACAGTGGTGGGTAGAGACCTGTTCTCCAATGCATTCCAATGGAGTTCCTTGGCTCAGGGAACCAAGGTGGTTGGCAGGAGGTACTTCCTGACAGTTAGGACCCCAAGGGTATGGAGTGGGCTTTCACGGGAGGTGGTTGAGGCCCCATCGGTTAGGGGCTGGACATGTACATGGTAGGCATGTCATGAGTGGAGCTGGCTGGAGCCATGGGTCAGACTAGATGGCCTGGGAGACCCCTTCTGACACGCTCTGTTTCTATGTTTCTAAATATCCTAAATTATTTGGTGTCATCAGTGAACTTGGCTACTTCACTGCTTATTCCTAATTTGGTATCATTTATGAAAAGGTTGAAAAGCATTGGCTCTAATAATTGGAAATCTTCTGATTCCATTCCTCATTTGGGAGAAATAGTCATTTATTACCACTCTCTGCTTTCAGTTCTTAAACCAGTTACTGATCCATAAGAGGACTCTTCCCCTCCCCACACCCTTGCACCTTTATTCCATGCCTGCTAAGTTTTCTCACCAGTTTTTGATGCCCTCGCCAAAGCTTTTTGGAAGTCCAAGTAAACAATGTGTACAGGGTTATCTCTGTCCACATGCTTATTGACACTTGCAAAGAACCCAAATCAGTTTGTGAGATAGGACTTAACTTTGTGGAAGCTATGTTGATTCTTTTTCAACAGGGCTTGTCCCTCTGTGTGCTTACTTATTCTGTTATGAATGCTTTCACCCAATTTACTCAGAACAGATGTTAAGTTAGCCAACATGTAATTCCCCTGGATTGCTCCTTAAAAATTGCTTTCACATTGGCCACTGTAGTCCTCTGGTATAGAGGCTGATCTTAGGGACATACTACATAGTTCCACAAGAAGATAACAATTTCCCTTGCTAGGCTGATACATCACAACGACTTAGCAAGGCTAATCAGCTAGCACCAGGGCTGCCACACATGAGACAGTGAGGCAGGACAAGAAGGAAATTGCCCGTCCCCTAGCCCAGCCACAGTCATGGCCCAGAAGGCCCACCACTGTCTCCAACAGGTATGCCGGAGAGCCCCTGTGGCTGCTTTCCCGCTGTGACATTTGCTACAAGAAGAAAACGGCTGCTGAGGCTGTTTGGCACAGCTGCCAGCCCTCATGTCCCATGAGTTCTTGACAGATGGCTGACACCCCACATATTTCAGTTATTTTGTGTTTCAGTTTTGTGCTAAGATCTTAGAAGAGCCTGAAGGCACCAAGAGATAGCAGCCCTTAAGAAGGGTAAACAGGGACCCCGGCTTTCAGCAGTTAGTCTCTGGAGCAGGTGGGCACAAAGTCACTTGGTTACAATCATCCCATCTATGGAAAAATGTGTTATATAGTTATTTCACATAGAGTAATTATTTCTAAATTTGAATCTGAGGCTACTTGCGGAACCTAAGGGCATGCTGACATAATGCATGAGGCAACTCGGTGTCCTAGAGAGACAGAAATGAAGATGCTTAACAACTTCTATGCAATAAATACAAGTTGATGGGAAAGGCATATGGAAAAGTAAGGAAGATTGTGAAATGCAAGTTCGTAGCAAAGGAGACGCAGATAGTCAGTGAAAATGCAGTCTGACTGTCACGAGAGAAAGAAATCTAGGGCAGAGGTACTACCAGTGGTGTGCATGTTTATTATTGCAGTCTCTGAGATGAAACAGAGTTTTAATTCCATTCCCCATTTTATGCTTCAACCTTTCAAGCTGTCCATTATCTTCTCTTACTTTCTTTCCCTCACAATTCATCACCATTCCCAGTGATGAATTCCACTCTGCACAAGGCCATGTGTGCTCATACATCCCCTGAGTAAGAAGCAAAACTTCTGTTTATTAGGATCAACTTTTCTCAAGTATTTTCTCGAGTGTGCTGCATTACTAATACAATGCCACTTTTCTATCTGCTATAGTTAACATTCCACACAATGTCAGAAGCTAGGTCTGCTGGAATCTGCTAAAGTTCCCCTGACCTGTATGTCTTCTCCGCAGCCTCCTGGCCCAATGCATTCAGCTGACTAGCTTTCAAAAGGAGCGGATGTGCCCAATTTAGAACAATAGGTATAGGTCAGAAAACTTATCTGCTTGGCACTTTTGTAAATCTAGAATGTATGCTTTGTAGGTTTTCTTCCAAACGCTATACTAGTTGTATCCAGTCCAGTTCTTCGAATAAATAAGGATGTATAGGCAAAGCTTGCTAAAGCATCAGGTCCTTTTGCTTAAGCCTTTCTTCTTCTTCTTTTTCCCTTTTTTTAAGCTACAAACATCAGGGTGCACTGTTACTTTGATGTTCTTCAAAGGACTGCCAGCAGCTTTCCTTCATGCAGGAATTCTCATTACGTATCATAAAGTGGGCTCTGGAACAGCAGAACAGTTGTTTCAAAAGTTGGTGGGTCTATGTTGAATACAGTGGTCAAGATTTAGGTATGCCAGGCATAATGAATCAGAGAGAATTGAAATGGAACAAGATGTGGTGAAGTGGGAGAGAAGATGAGACCTGAAATCATAAAGTGCAGCTGATCAATCAGTTCATTGTTTACTGACTACACTTGAAGCCACCCCTTCAAAATGTGCCTTCAGTGATGCCGGTGAGGTTCCATGCAAATATATGTAGTCCTTTGATTCAGTGATTGCACTTAAGATTATCTGCTAAATAAGGCTGTGTTTAGTCAAAGAGCACAAGAGTTAAATAACAGACTTGCCTGAAACATTTGGGGTTTTCAGTCAATCTAGCTGCAAACAAAGGCAAGGGGGAAATACCAAATGAGAGAAAAATTACAGAAAAAGCCAATCTTGCATTTCAAAATGCATGTAGAATTTAGTTTCAAAGAGGCATCATGCAGGAGTTTCGGTTGAATGCCAAACTTGCTTTGTTCTGAAATGGAATAATAATTCCGTACAATGTCTGTTGTTGGCTTAGAGAGTGGACATAATTATGCATCTGATTCCAGATTTTTAAAATGACCTGAAAATGAAGTTTTTCTCTTTTCTAACTTGCTTGTTGGCAAAGTTTTACATCAAAATTAAGCTTTCTAAAATCTGCTATTCATAACATGCTTTCTAAACACTGAATTAGGAACCCAAACAATGGATTTCTTTTTCTTACTAATTTTTCAGTTAACTTTACAGAATAGTGATTATAATTTCCTTCTTCAAATCTGACTGGTTTGATGATTTCTAAAGTTTTATCATCAGTTCACTTCTATTTGGGGTGACATTGTGAAATGTGTTGGCACTGTCACCCAGTGGCACATTTCAGTCCATTGCGTGTTTCCGTTGCAGTCTGGGGAGCAAGATTCACAGCAAGTTTCTTAGTGCTTCTTTTGGATACAGCCAAAATTAAACTAGAAAAAGTTCTCCATCTTGCAAGTACTGGTGGAAATTGGCCTTTTTATACCTTATAATAATCGGAGATATACGTATGTGTTCTAGAGGAATAATTACATGTGGTCTGAAAACAGGTGGGACTACCTTATCGCTAAAACACATTCCACATAGTTCTACAACATGGGCATTATTTCGGTGATAAATCATAGCTCAGTAATAGGACAAAGATTTTGCCTAGCCACCCCAGCATCTCCAGATAAGCGTAATCTTATAAAGCAGAGCTAAGAAAAGAACTTCCTGACACCACGGAGTGTTGCAACTAGGTGTTGTAGAAAGTGTTTGATTAGATTAGATTAGATGGTCTGTTGATCTGACCAGTCTAAGACAGTCTTAATAAATATTACTACCATGTGTGTCTATGTTTTGTCATTCTTGGAAGTTCCATGTATTGATCTGGGGGTTGGACACAAAGGACTTATTGACCCCTTCCAACTCTAAAATTCTATGATTCTGTGTTGGAGAATCAAGAATCACCTCCTCTAATACAATAAGGTGACAATATTTTGACCCTGGAAAGACATCTAAGCACTATAGCAAATGTTGATATCTCCCTCCAAAGTCAGAAAGAGAGCTTGAACCTTGGAGGAGGAAATCCAACCTTCAGTCCCCACCTCCAGACCCTGCAAAAAGTTCTACAGCCCACTGAAGTCAAAGCCCTGATATCAGGTTAGCTGAAAAAGAGACAGATTGTTGGCATAGTGTGGGCCTTGAATCTGTCTCTGAGATCGGAGCTTTACTGGTCTCATGAACACCAGCCGCACATTGTGGGAGGAAAATTTATTCCAAGTCTGGGGCAGGTATAAATATTTCCCTCCTATCACTAGCAATGAGATTGAAAGGGCTAAAAAAACCTAGATAAAAGGAAGGAAACCACCATGCTTCATTTCTGCCTTTCCAGAAGGGCTGTAGCCCAACTTTGGATATCTTGGGTACTCTGATCTCAGAGTTCTGTCTCCAGAGATATAATATCCCCATCAGTATCTAGAATAGAGCGACACTTCCCCCATGGTGAGAAACTATTGCATGTAGTTTCCTTTGAATGAGAGGATACTCTGTAGGAATTATTACTAATTTTTATTTCTGTAAAAGTAGATGATAAGTAGAAACAAAGAGGCACTCCTTCCATAGGCAGAAATTTCCCCAATTTATAGGCCCCCTGGTTGTACCCCTCAGTTAAAAGAGCCCTAGCTAAAATTCTCAGCTGCCTCTCACATTGCTGAAACCACAGATTTCTAATTCTGAAACACTCAACTTTCATTTCAGTTATGCAATTAATTACAGATATAATTTCTTCTACTCTAGTCCATCCACCCAAATAGATTTGTTTGAAAACAGACATTTTGTGGTCACAATGGCATGTCCAGGAAATTTAAAGCATTCATCCGTGGGATTGTTTTCTTATTCCTTATGTCGTATTTGTAATTGTTTAGTTTTACTAATTTTCTCTGCAGTACAAGATTTTCAATAATAATTTGAGAGGTATTGCTTTTGCTGGTGTCTTAGTAATCTGGTTAATTTCTTTTATGGATTGCTTGAATTAAAATACATGTTCTTAAGTGCAATGTAATCCTCATGTGACCACACTGCTACCTGATAAAGGTCACTTGCAAGGCAGGGCAGCTGTATCTATAAGCATGGAAGCGGTATTACATGTCAGAGTATAGGGTGAGTATGGATTTTATAGAATCATAAGAACATAAGAAAAAGCCATGCAGAATCTTACCCAAGGTCCATCTCTGTACACATGGTGGCAAACCAGCTGCCCTCAGAATCCCTCTAGCAGGAGGGCTGCAAGACCTCTGCCTTCCCAGCTTCTCAGCAACTGGTGCATGCAGGCAGGACCCCTCTGCAGAAGGAGGCAGCACATAGCTAGCCAGGCTAGTAGCCACTGATAGTAAAAGGCTAGTAGCCTTTTTTAAATCCATCCAGATTAGTAGCCGTCACCACTTCCCATGGCAAGGAATCCCATAGAAATTGGAATTATAGAACTAATTCCTTTTATCCATCCTAAACCACCCATCAATCAGCTTCTTGGAATGATCCCAGTTTCTAATTTATTGATTTGCTTGCTTGCTTATTTAGAACTTGCCTATACCATCCACTAGTGTCAGGATGGTCTTACAATAAAACAAAATAAAGCACAGCATCAATTTCTAATAGCTATAGAAATTGTTTCTAGTTTCTAATAGTTTGTAGTATTGTGGGAGAGGGAGGAAAGTGCCTCCTCTCCATTTTCCCCACACCGTGCATTATTTGAAACGCCCTCAGCATGTCTTCCCTTACTTGCCTTTTTTCTATCCCGGTTGTCATAAGGAGAGCTGCTCCGGCCCCCTGATCATTTTGGTTGTCCTTCTATGTACTTTTTCCAATCAATAACGTGCTTTTTTCATGAAAGACAACCAGGACTGAATGCAATATTCCAGGAGTGAGATTTTGGCAGTTCTATTTTCCATTCCATTCCTAATTATGCTTAGCATGCAGTTTGTCTTCTTCACAGCAGCTGAGATGTGGGCTGACATGGTCATCGAAATTCACCCAGCTTCTCTGCCATCTCCTCATTCCCTGCTTAGTGCTCCTTTAATTCCACTATTTAATTCTCCGGGAACCCTTCATGAAAGAAATTAGGAGGGTGGCTACTCGGAGGAGGGCTTTCTCTGCGGTGGCGCCTAAGCTATGGAACACGCTCCCCAGAGAGGTCCGCCTGGCGCCGTCGTTATTTGTTTTTCGGCGCCAGGCGAAGACCTTTTTATTCAAGCGGCATTTTAACTGTTAACATTATTGGTTTTATCTGGCCAGGGCGGCTTATTTTATACTGTATTGTTGTATTTTAATTTAATATTTATATTTTAATTTATATTATAATTATTTTAACTTAATGATGTGAGCCGCCCCGAGGCGTCGGCGAATGGGGCGGCATAAAAATGTTTTAATAAAAATAATAAAATAAAATAATTATCCATTGGCCCAACTACTTCCTTAGCCACTTTCTTTCTTTTGATATATTTAAAGAATTATTTGTCGTTAGCCTTCATATTGTTAGCCACATACTCCTCAAACTGTTTCTTTCTCTTCTGATGGTCTACTTGCAGCTTCCTTGTGCAAGCTTGCAGTCCCATCTGTTCTTTTCATTTGGGCAAGACTTCCATTTTTTGAATAAACTTTCTTCTCCCTAATAGCTTTCTTGACTCTATGCATTAACCATGCTGGTGGTTTCCTAGATTTTGTGCTATCTTTTCTCACTTCTGATATGCTTATCATCTGTGCCTCAGTTATAGTGTTTTGATTAATTTTCAAGCACTTTGAAGTGATTTAAACAGCCTGATCCCCCTCTTCAGCTTCTTCTGTTCAAGTTCCCTAATTTTTGAGATGTCTCCTCTTCTGAAGTGAAACATAACTGTATTCAACCTCTTTGGCAGTCTTCTTCCAACTGTATATTAAATCTGATAGCAGCATGGTCACTGTTACCTAATGACTCAGCAGCATGTACATCCTTTACTATACCCTGGGTAACCCTGCCTAGTACTAAATCCGAGATTGCCTGGTTGGTTCCATGGCCAGTTGCTCGAGGGCACAGTCCTTTATGACATTGAGAAATTTAAGCTTCCTCTCATTGACTGGAACTTGCATTTATCCAGTCAATGTTTGGGTAGTTTAAGTCCCCATTATTATACTATTGCCTTGGTTGGTGGCCTCCCTGATTTCATTTCATTTCTCATCTCAAGATCACCCAGAGCATTCTGGCCTGGGGGACCCTGGCATATTCCTATGACTTAGTTAGTTTTGGAGCCATGTATGTTCACTTCTGTGGAGGAATCTTCACACTTTCAATTATCAAGTATGCTGGACTGTATGCCCTCCTTAACACAGAGGGCAACACCTCCTGTGCTGTGCCCTGTCTTTCCTATACAGTTTATATTCAGACTGGACCATTTCTGTAATACCCACTCTATGTATCTTCTTATTTATCACCAGGTACTTGAGCTCTCCCATTTTGGCCCTAAGGCTTCTAGCATTTGCATAGAAGCACCTAAACACAGTGCCCCCCCCCACCCTAGTTCTGGCAGTGTCCTCTTCAACTGGCTGTTGTGGCTTCCTGTAACCTTGTTTCCTACTCTCTCCCCTCATACAATCTAAAACTTCCCCTGCTTCATCCAGAAGGGATATGACCCAAACCAGATGCTTTCTAGCTCCTGTCAGCTTTCCCCCAGGCAATCATGGATCAACTTTGCCTATGAACTCCGAACCATGGTTTAATTAAAGGTTATTATGCACAAGCAAGTCAGAGTTCACAACCTAACAACAAACCATCAATCACCTTCCTAAGTTGTACATGGTTAACTGCATTTAAACCATAGTACAGTGTTCACAAGTTACAATAAACCATACTTAATCCGTGTTCAACTCATATTCTGAGTCATCATAAAACATGTCAAATGTATCAAGAAACAGAAAATCCAAAGTATACGTGATGTAATGCTGCTCTGTGCATTACTGTTTTATTAGTATAATGCAGGTCAGAAAAAAGACTCCCTGCCATTACCACCAATACCAATTTAATCTTTCTAGCCATCCACCCTGTAAGCATTGTGCTATGACCTTTTTAGTTTTTTCTCATCTCAAATTAAGGATATTTACTGCCTAATACAGGATTGTAAGATAGGATAGTTACATAACTCCATTTTATATTATCCTATGAATACTCGGAGAACTGATGATGCAATAGCATTGCCCTCTTTAAGAACGTGTGAATCTGGTCTAGAGCATGAAAGAGAAAGCAGCCCTCTGGGGCTCCCTCATGAGCAACTCTGCATTTACTGGCTGAAGAGTAGGATAGAAATATAGAAAATTAACCTTAGGAGGCATCACATTTCTCACAAAAGGAAAAGGTTTGCTAATAAGGACACAAAATCACGATGTCCATTCAAGATACCAACTGTGCACTCAGCAGATGCGTTTCTTGGTGCCTTGAATATGCTGCTGTAGAGATGTGGCATATAAATCACAAAATGAATGGCTTTAATTTAATGTAAGTGCTAATAATTAAGGATATGAGACTGGATATGGATTGCAGCCATTCCCCCTTAGAGGAAGATCACAGACCCAGACTAAGAGTGCGTTAGTTGCATGCCTGTTTCCCTCGCTACTCTTGACTTGGGACTCCCGGGTCTCATGCCTGCTGAGACCCATAAACCCCAGGGGACCTTTGGAACCTTGCACTGCAGTGGACCGAGTATGTGTCACTTTTGGACTTCTCCTGCTTCTTTGTTAACGACAGCAGAATTTTGGTACCTTCCACAGAGACCAAAATTTAAGAATAACCCCAACCAGGCAACTGCCAATCTCCTCTCTTTGAGCACTGACTAGACCAATGACTGCCTTTAACGATTTGCTTTCCTGCCCTTGTCACTGCTCAAAAAGCAGACTGTGAGAGCGTATGGACCTCATGTGGTTTTAATTAATAAGGTCAGAGTACTTGTTTGCCGGAAGAGTTTTAGGTACTTTGATTTCGCACCATACTCTGCAAGCAGCCTTTCCAGCTGTGATATCTTCTTTGTGAAACTCATATTGATAATTGTATATTTCATTTCTTCTAAGATGCCCCAAAGGTTTCATATAGATCAAAATCACTTCCCTTTCATCGTTTATTAAGAAGATTAATTTAGACACACTGGGCTGGACACAGCATATTTAAGAATGAGTGTTGCTTCAAGGGAGAACAACAGGCCATTTGGGTGACTCCCCGAAAATTCAAGGTCATTAACTGTTGGCTGATTTGTTGCACTAGATTAGAAATACCAAGCCATACACACTTTGGTGTGGAACTATTTGTGTAGGTTTTGGTTCTCCATGATGAAGAATATGTATTTTGTAGATGTCCAGAGAAACTCTTTACTTATATGGTTGCCCATAGCCTTAAGCTAAGGTCCAGTTCTCATATATCTGTAGAACACTTCCTCAGATACATATGTTTAGGATAAGTCATGCACATATATCGTGGGATCATTAGCCTTGGTCAAGAAACAGCAGTCAGTCAGATATTGAACAGCCGAGCGGTGTAAGTTCTCATGATTGGGTGGCCTACAAGCAGCGTCCCTGGCTGCTGTGGATGCACATTTGGATCAGCATCGAGGGCATGCTCGAGTTGCAGTGAAGCTCATTTAAGCCCCACTGATTGAATCGGGATAGTTTTAAGCATATGCTTGCTTAAATCTCTCCCACTGAAATCAGCAGACTTCAAATTGCTTAATGTTGGCTGCACCATGCCTGAAGATCTGGCAGTGCCTAAGTAGTCTAGTTTCACTTCTGCAGCCGAATACATTTTCCTTGCTGTGCATTACCTAGGCATGCTGGTCATTTAATGAACACTATCTGAACTGCAATCATTTTTTACCCAGGTAGATCTTTCAGCTTCTGTGATTTTATATTTTGTATATGGGAAAAAAACCCTTTGGCCATCGAAGTGAATTGACTTTGACTATGTAAATAGACCCCCAAACACATTTATTGTTAGTTTGAAACATGCAAATATGACTTGAGCATTTTCTTGCTGAGAATTCCAGGGTGGTAAATATTTGCAAGAGTTGCCTTGTTTGCTTTATTTCATTCACATTTAGCAGTGCAGTGTTTTATCTAAACTAGAAGAACTGGCCTTTTCCACTTCAGAGCATCTATTAATATGTATGAAGTCATTGAACATCTTATTGCAATGAAACATTTTTAAACTTCTGAGCATTGGAGTTCTTCAAGAGATAGCATCTAAGCCTTGCTAATAAGTTTCTATGAATTCCTGGCTGTTTTAAAAAGTAGAGTAAAAGATACATGCGGCAGAGCTGATGTGCAGACAGATACCCTGGAGACTGGAAAATTGTGAATCCTAGAAATTAATAATGCTGATAACAGTGTTAACTTTTGAACCAATTTATGGCCTCTATATTTGAGCCTGTATCCTCTTAACAATAACGTCTTTAAATCGACAAAGGTTTTGTGAAATGGAACATCTAGCTAATAATTACAAGTGAAAACTTCATCCCGATTTGGTTTCTAAATATTTTGCCCCTGCAGTTTGATTTTGGTACCTTATATATGGTTACTCCTTCAATTGCCATTGTCCTGTTTCTCTTGCTATCAGTTTTCTAGTCATCTAAGTTGGAGCTGACAGATCCTGTCTACTGCTGACACAACCTCCTGCCAACTAGGATGATCTGATCAGGTTGCTGACTCTACCAGTTTAGACATCAAGTTGAGTTGACTGTTGTGACAGTATGTGGAATCAGCAGGAAGCATCTTCAACTCTATTCAGGGCCCAGCAACTTTATAGCTACCTTTTCTTGCAATAATTCTTTCTTCTTTCTTTTATTTTAATGGATTTATATGCCACTGCCCTCTGTGCGGCTCACAATATAAAAACAATATTCTAAAATCTAATTGACATTAGATCAACTTATTCAAATCATATTAACAATATATTATCTGAATATAAAGATAATATAACAATTTGGAATATAATATAAAACATTAAATAGAACATTTTAAACTAAAATTGACTAAAACCAACATGGGATTCGTTTTAAAACCAGACAGCCATTAAAATCCATTGTCAAAATAACTGGAAAAAAGGTGAGTCTTTGCCTGGCGCTGAAATGCTAACAGCATCAATGCCACACTCCCCTCTGGGGAGCCTATTCCAGAGGTGGAGTGCTACTACCAAGAAGGCCCTTCTTCTAGCCAGCATCCCCTCACCTCCCTAGGGGGTGGCTGCCTAAGAAGGACCTCCTGGCTCAGTCTTGACAGACTGGTATAGACATACGGGAGCAGTCGATTCTTTAGGTACCCAAGCCTTTTATGACTTTATATGTAAGTACTTATAAAGCACTTTAAATTCATCCCAGACTTCCACTGGTATCCAGTATAGTTGGTATAAAACTGCTTTGATATGGATTCACAGACCAGTTCCTGTCAGCAATCACATAGCCCTATTTTGAACCCATTAGAGTGTCCAGACCATCTTCAAAGCCACTCATACATAAAGCATGTTACAGTAATCCAGCTGGGATATTATCAAGGCTTATGTGACTGTGGCTAGGCTTTGTCAGTTGAGATATGGCCATAATTGGTAGATTAGCCACCGTAGGAGGAAGGTGCTCCTGGCCATGGAGTCCATCTGAGACTCAAGTGAGAGTTTTGGATCCAGGAACACCCCCAAACCATGCATCTTGTCCTTTAGTGGGAGCACAACCCCACCCAGGATATGGTGTAGGCCATTCAACACATCCGACTGACCACCCACCAATACTACTCCTATCTTGTCTGAACTGAGCCTGTTCATTGCCCCTCATCCATCCATTATCAAGCCCAGGCACCAGTTCAGGACAGACACTGCCTCACCTAGATTTGATGTGAACAAGAGGTAGAGCTGAGTATCATCAGTACAGTGGTACCTCGGCTCACTAATGCCTCAGTTCACGACCAAATTGGGTCGCGAACAAAAATGTCAGAAAAATTTTGACTTAGGTTGCAAACTCCTCATTGGGTGGCAGCCACGATCACAGCCATCCTTCCCCTGAGTGGGAAGATGGCCACAATTGTGCTGGGGGCAGAGGGGAGATGACTGAGATTGCACCCGTCTTTCCTACAGGAGTGCAACCACGATCTCGGCCCCCCAAGCACACCCGCATTCGCACACGTCTGTCTCCCCAGCGCACCCATGTTCGTTCCTGTCTTTCCCCCCACAGCGCGCCCATGTTTGCGCCCGTCTCTCCTCATCCAGCACGCTGGGATGACGGGTGCATGCAGAGATGACAGGTGCGATTGCGGTCGTGCTGGGGGGGCGGGGAGGTGACTGCACTCGTGCTCAGAGAGAGGCGGGGAGCTACCCACAATCATTGTTGTTCTTTGTCACTTTGCTTTACATTTTCTGATTAAAAAATAGTTACAGAATGGATTAACCTTATTTACATTGAACCTTATGAAGAAATTTAACTTGGCTCACGACCAATTTGGGTCATGACCCGATTGAAATGGATCCAGATAATCTGTTTCATCCAGAAGTGTCTGGAGCTGCTCAGCTCCATCCACCCTCTCCAACACCTTACCCAGAAAAGGGAGGTTTGGTTCTGGTCTGTGGTTGGTAATAAGCCCTTGGGCCAGGTTTGGATTTTTAAGAAGTGGTCTCATCATAGAAGTCCAGACCACTCCCTCTCTCAATGAGGCCTTGGCAGGCTCCTAGGCCCAGATGTGAACCCCCTCCTTCGGTTTTCCAATTCACCACGAAGGGACAAGCGGGCGCGTAGTGGAATGAACAGCACCAAGCACCCGGCCCACACCATCAGGCAGCCAAAACTGAAATTCACAAACAAAACAGGACCTGAGAACAGCACACTGGACACGTCCCTTATGGGAGCTCCCTCAGTTGTGGAATCCAATTCATGATGGATCCGAGCAATTTTATCTTCGAAGTGTCATGCAAATTTATCACAACAAGGTAGCGAAGGTTCAGTAGTTTCTAACGAAGGGCCAGATTGTAACAGCCCTCGAACCACTCAGAAAAGCTCAGTAGGACAGCTCTGTGAAGATGCAAGATATTGTCATTTTGCCATGGAATAGGCTTGATAATGAGCTCCAAGTCATGTTCTGTCAGGTTCATCACAAGATTTCCTCCATCTGTGCTCTTGCTGTCCTCCTTCTCACTTCGTTGCCCTAACTTGTGATCTATACCAAGGGGTTGATTGAACTCACCAAGAGGAGAAAGGGCAGTTGTGTGCAAGCATGTTAACCTCCCAAGTTGCCTCTCTATTCCATAATGCAACTTGGGCTTTGACAGGAGTGTCAACCATATCACCCCAGTAGAACCCCCAGAATCCTCTGGAAACCTTCCAGATCCATTAGATGGTGGGGGGATTTTAATTGGTCCCCCACACTTGCAGAGGGAGAAAGGGGCCAAACGTCTAAACCTGACCAGAAGTGGTCTGAGAATGACAGTGGAGTTAACATTAACCCCACCCACCCACACATTTGAGTCACTATCCTTTTGTCCCATTGAAAAGTGTCAAAGAGAGTGTCACCCTTTTTATTTGAAATTCCTAATAGTAATTTGATCTCCTTTATGGCTACTGCATTACAAGCATCTCAGATATTTAAAAGCTCATTACTTCACCTCTCCTTTAGTTAAATCGTGTGCCTGCATTTCCTTCTAATAACCTTTGTGGGCCATAGAGACACAAAGCACCAGCCCATTTCTGCTGTCATTCCAGCCCAGGGAATCCAGGACAGCCAGCTTTGTCCTTGAGTTCTGGCTGGATGATCAGCTGGTTAGTGCAGCCATAGGAGTTCTCTCTCTGGTCTGCCCCAAAACATAAATTTAGAGCTTCCACTTTGCTTTAATCACTACTAGTGCTGATTTCTCCACCAACTAGTGAGTGCTCTGCTTAGGTGCAAGTTGTTTCTCAGGGAAGGAATTTTACAAGATGCCATGACTGAGCCAAGTATAGCAGGATTTTTGCCTTCTTCATAGCAATACCACTCATCCATGCTATTGATATTCATGTCTGAACTTGTTGATTTTAAATGCTGGAGACACTGATCCTACTCCCCAGCAAGCAGCTCCCATAAGGGATCGTGTTTGTGGCTGCAAAGCCCCAGTTCAGCTTGGCACAGGCATGCTTGTCACAAACCCAGTTGCAGGAATGACCCACATAGTGATCCCTGCCATGGAAGACTAGAGCCTCATAACCCAGCATGTGAACTGGAGGACATGTGAATGTGCCAGCAGTTGGATTGGCCAGTACCTGGATCCTTGCCCTATGTTATTCCAAACTCCATTAGCTGCACCCCATATTGTGGCAATTGTTAATTCTTTCATGCTTATGTGTATTTATTGCCCCTTTACTGTCTTTCTGCATACTACTGGTAAGGCGAGTGTCATTTCATCTTTCAATTTTCCTACCGAATATACAAAAATGAGATTTCCTGGGACATGTAGGCTGTGCACTTAAGGTCCGTTGAAAATAGCGGGACTACTGAGTAACCATACACAAGATCGCAGAGTTGGTTATTTTCTATCTGTTAACAAATGAAGAAAGTTTATTCAATGAAGAAATCATTATTTTCTTTTAATAGAGATGAATACATGTGAATGCTTTATTTTATATATACAGTGAAATTGTTCTACAAATTCTATCAAAATACATTTGACAACTGTCATTCATGTTGCCACTTTAAGTTGTAAAGTGCCTGTAATAGTTTCTCATTAGAAATGCCCTTAGGTACTGAGTCTTTTGGTGAATTCGGTGCCTTAACCTATAGTAAGAGGTAGGGCAGCAGAAATGAATTGCAAAAAGGCTTTCGTTTAGGCAGGGTGTATGCTGCAGAATTCCTTATGAGAGCCCTAGACAACTTCAAACTTCTAGAAAGAGATAAAGTATTTTTACAAATTCCCCAAAGAGCTCTGACCTTTTATTCTAAGCCCCTGTGCGTTCAAACCCATATAGACCTGAACATCTTCTTGCCAGACTGAAGTACAGATAACATATACAAACAAACAGAAAAGCCCCTCTACACACACACACACACAGGATATCCCTTTCCAGGCCTTCAGTCCATTAAACAAGAAATGTATAGTTGTCATTTATGTGTCAAATTACTCAAGAAACACAAAGGCATACAGAGAACTAACAGCATGTCTTATGCAACCTTGACAAAAAGAAGGTTAATGAGAATTCTAAAAATATAATGTAAAAAAATAATGTGCAATAATCCTAGCGGAGCCTACAGGGAACTAGAATAAGCCATAGTTCAAGTTGCTTACAACTTTCATCACCTTTTGGGAAATATCTTTCAAATGCCACAGTATATCTTCTTAGAGAATGTATCAATTGGAAATATTCCACTGTACCACACTGGAATTCTTTGCTACAGAGATAAGAAACAATAGCAGTAAAAATGAAATATTAAAAATGGAGATGTTTATGAGAATTCTGATATTTTTGCAATATGTTACCATCTGCAGTCTCTACAAGAAGTATTGCCACCACAGAGGATGACAAGGCCAACAATCAAGGTTGTGCTGTATTTCAAAAGATGTAGCCATTGCAGAACAAAACAATAAAGATTCTTGTATATTTGATCTTGTGCGGCTATAGGATGTTGAACAAGTCTATGTATAAACACCCCAGAGGTGATGCCCGAACATTACATTTTACATTCCCCATCTTCTGACCCTGCTGAGGTATGGCAAAAGGGACTACACAACTTGTTGAAGAACCTTTGTACAGAAGTGCAAAACCAGGAACCCTTCAGGAACCTCAAGCAGGTATCTGCTACCTGCTGCACAAACCAGACAACCTTGGATGCCCCCTTTGGGGCATTGGCATGATCACAGTTGGGGAATCTGGCTGTATGGTCTCCATTTTCAGATCATCTGCCACCAGTGCTCCCAGCTACATAAGGGATACCAGTGACTTCCTGAGGAAACTAATCTGATTATTATCTCCTGGAATAAACCCTTTAGCCCTGATGTCCTTTAACTAGTATCCCCCAATCCATGGAAGCTGAAATCCTTTACACCAACATTCCCCATTCCATGGAAACTGATGTCACAATAAAGGTGTTAGTCTTTATGGTGCCACACAGTTGAAAAACTCTCCCTCATGTCCCCACATAAATATTTTAATAAGAGAGTCGTAGCCTGGAATGCAGCTATGAGGGCCTCAGTGACCATATTCACACATGCATGGATCTCATTGATGACCACATCATTAAGTGCTGATTTGCAACTGATGGAGTTGGGCTCTAGATTCCATAAGCGTATCTTATAATACATTTGTTAGTCCTTAGAATCTCACATGACATTCTGTTTATGCTGCAGTCGATTAAATATATATACTCCCTCCAGACATACTTATGAATGAGCTTCATATATCAACCACCACAGTCAGAAAGCCAGTTCTAACATGCAGCTGTGATTTATCATATGATGAATCATCACACATACATGTGTGAAGTGGCTTTAAAATGTTCATTAAAGAAAAGTATACTGGGGAAAAAAGAGGGATGAAACCTGTTTATGCAGCATGTTCATATTACAGAAGAGCATGAGAAAATATATGTTGCATTTTGGATGAGTGATGTAATCCAGAAATGGTGGCATCTCAGAAGTAACATGCTTCTCTTTTCTTTCCACATAATAGAGATCTAATTTTGCTTTTAATCAAAAATAAAGAGTTTCATAGGTCACTATATGACCACCTTATGGACTGTTTGAAAATGGCATATCTTAAAAATCTTTGAAGCTTCATGGCAGAGTCGTACAGCATGGCAGAGTTTTGCACATAGTAGATGGAACGTTAAAAGAAAAATCGCAAAACTGTATCATGCTCATTTCACTCAGAAGACACACAACTCTTCTTCTGAGAGTTCAGCTGTGAAATAGCAGAAGGTGTTCAGTCTGAAAAGCTTGTGAGAAATTGCCATTGAACCAGTGGTTAATATTTCGGTTAGCCTGTTCTCAGAGTGTGAAATGAAGGTCATTGGTGTCCCATGAAGGAAGAAGAATGTATTAAAAATAACAATCATGTAAATTATAAAATTGAGAAGAGGCTATTATGAATACTTATACCCATATCACTTCCTCAATATGCATAAACAACCAGGAACTGAATAATTCTCAGCTGATTGCTATCTGTCCCATATGTACCGTATTTTTCTCTCCCTCGCCTTTAAAGTGGTCAAGTGGCTTGCATCTGCTGCCTTGGCAGTATCTCACCCTAGCATTGCTCTGAGTCAGATCTGCATATTTTCACCAACAGAATTGCACTGAATGTGTTCACACATTATAACAGCCCACCTTGGGCAGTAAGCCAGGCTGGATTGCTTGTTGGGTAAACAAGCCAAGGGGCCCCCAAACAGTGATCAGGCTTGCCACAGGTCATTGCCCCCTCCTTCTGGCCCCGTCCTTCCCCCTTGGTCCTCCCACAGATCTCTTAAGGGGCCCTGTTGCAGAACTGACTTGTTTCCCTACTTTCATAGTGATCAGGAATCATTTACCTTTCTTTCCTGCAGGGAGATTGCAAAAGCCAGCTTCAGAGCCAGTTTTCACTGTCCCCATTTAGACAGCCACTGACCACTGCAAAGTGCCAGGTGGCATTTTTTGTCTTTCAAAAAAGTTAGCCACACTTGCACGATGGTGGAAGTTTGCAGTTGTGGAAGAGTAGGAATGTGAAGCCTCTGCTGAGGCAACATCTGGGGTTACCTGCTGCCAAGGTTCAGCAGCAACCAACCAACCAACCTACCCTGAATCCTTCCCCAAAAAGGCTCTGAATAATTCTCCTGGCGTCGGTTTCTCTTACTGCCTGTGAAAATGCAAGCTGTCAAGAGAAAGCAAAGTGATATTTGCTTCTGAAAAGGGGTGGCGTGACTTACATCCCCTTTGCATCAAGTTCCTGCACTCTTGTTTTCACCCTGACAGTCCTCGTGGTGGTGCATATTTTACACTTTTCCTCTGGAGGCCCTGTGTACTCAGAAAAGTTCAGAACTGCTTCCTACCCATTTTTATGAGGAAAAGGAGTTTTGTCTGTACATCCCAGACCAATCCCCTTTGCCCTGTCAAAATCTCCTTTCAAAGGAGACTTCGAATGGAGACAGCTGCCCATAAAAGCTGGTAAATCATATCTTGCACGCAAACATCCACACCCACACACAAAATATTCTGCCAGCCACTGTCAGCCCCCTCCAGGAGTCCATTCAGGCACTTCGAAGGGTCTCGTCGTGACTGTCCTCAGAAACACGAGCTGTCCAGAGAAAAGGGGGAGCAAAGAAACGCCAGGCACGGCAAGCAGAGGCTGGCCTGCAGAGGCAGGAGTGGGGGCAGCAGGCCATGCCAGCCACTCCCAAGTACCAGGGACACCCTGGCCAAATAAGTCAGTGGACAATCCCCAGCAACCCAGTGGGTCAGTCACTGTGGTTTAGATGACATGCAAACCCACTCGTGGTTTTCATGTCCTGTGAACCAAGCTATGATGTGCTTGCATGCCATTCAGCTTTGGGTGCTCTTACTCTCCGTCCGATTTAGGCCTGAATAAGCAAGGAAACATGTGGTCAAATGGAAGGTAAATTTTAAGGAAGTACTATTTGGAAAATTGGATAGTTCTGTCCTGAAAGCAAGCAAGATATTAATTAGGTTGCCTTCTATGAAATTTAAATTATAGTCGCTATTTCTAATTAAGCATATACAGTATAATATCAGATGTAAATTAACATAAGCAAATGTGTGCCTTCTTCTGAAGGTCATCCAAGCAGCTGCTGCAATCCACACCTTTGTGGCTGCTCAAAATATGGCTGTGGAAAGTACACAAACCACAGCAGCCTTGGGCATGCTGTGCTCCATTTGAAGTCGTGTTAATGTTGGTGAACTCTACTGCCAGGTTTAGGATTATAGCCTTGGTGTCACAAGAGGATTTTTAAAGAGGCTGTAAGTATGACCAGGTTTAGCACCCCAGGCATATAGTGCAAAGGTCAATGCTTTGGGACAGGTAGCTTTAGAAGTATTGTTTGTTCCAAGAGTCAGTTTTTTCCTTAATGGAGATAATTCCCAGGATTAACTTTTGGCATTAATCTCTTCAGGGTTTGTGCATGACAGTCTGCTTGAGAATGTTCTGTTACATTTCAGTACCTATAAATAACTCATAGTCAACGTGTACCCCTTTTCTGAATTAGATTGTCTCAGGTACTCTCACATTTGAAACAGACTGACCTTCTCTTGTAAAGGTGGGTGGGAAGTGTTCAGACTATAAAAGTACGTCTGATGTAGCCAGAGAAGATGGACAGGATTCCTGGGGAGAAGAAATCAACTGCTTTATCTGTACCAATCCTAGCTAATAAGAGCAGCTAGAAGAGAACTGGCCCAGCAGGTGATAGAACTCATGCCTTGTTGGAGGAAAATGAGGTCCTTACATGCTTGAAAGAGGCTGTGGTGAGCAAACTCAGCCTTAATCCGCACCAATGAATTTTCAGCCATTTTCTAATATTCCATTCTTGCTTGATAGTGTGATGACTTTTTGGCTCCAGATTTTTCTAGATGAAGTTGATTATCTAAATATCTAAAAATGTTTCAGTCCAACTATAGGGCTAGTTTTGAGATTGAGCATTGAAACAGCCTTGCTGAATGGTATACGCTGGACAAGAAAATATATCCCAGTTGTTCCTGCCAGACCTCTCGGTGGTTTTTGATACCACTGACTATGCTACCTTTCTGAGACACCTCACAGGGATGGGACAGTGGGTTCAGTTCTTTCTAGAGGGTCAGTCTCTGAAAATGGTGCTGCAGGACTCCTTTTGAAAATCTTTACTGTTTGCAACAACTTATGCTGTTCCTCAGGGTTTTATCATATCCACCATAGTATTTAGCATCCACATGACGCTACTGGACGACTACAAGGGCTTTAGGATTTGATGTTACATATACACAGGTGACATCCATTTTATCTTTCTTTTCCATCTCATTCCAGAGATTCTGTCTAGGTCCTCAAGCTTTGTCTGGAGACAGTAGTGACTGGGCATAGACCATTGATTTGAAGCTGCATCCAGACAAGGCAGAGATTGTTTTAGTCAGTACAACTGACCTGGGAATTGGGGTTCAACCTGCACTGGATGGATAAGGCAGCGCTCCTCTTGAAAATGCAAGTTTATAGCTTGGGGATTCTTCTGAACTTTGATATGTCCAGAATGCCTTTGCAAACTCAAAGATGGTGCACCGGCTATACTCCCAGAGTGTCCATCCGGGAGTGTTAGTTAAATAACATCTGGATTAATGCAGTGCACTATACACAGGGCTGCCTCTGAAAGGTGTTAAGAAAGCACAACTGATCCAGAATGTACCAAGCTTCATGTGGGGAATAGGTGACTGCCTTGTTGAAATGGCTGCCTTTGCGTCCTTTACTGTGTGCCATTCAAAGTGATGGTGTTGATATTTAAAGCCCGAATGGACCAAAAACTCTGAAGAACCGTCTTGCCCTTTACAAGGCTACTTACCCACTGGGGTCATCGTTGGAGGCCCTCTAATGTGTCCCAAGGCAAAAGCCAAGTAAAGGAGGCAGTCTTGTCTGTCCAAACATATCCTGCGGCACCAGAGATAAACTGTGGTAGGACTGGGGGAGTATCTAGCCTCTGCACTTTCCTTCCAAGGGAGACCTTGCTGGTAAAGATCTTCCTTTGAAGGAAAGTGTTTAGCATGCGATCTTAACATGCTGGGGTTTTAGCTACTGTTTTTGAAAATTAACATATTTTGACGGCTGTTGTGTTTTATTTTCGGATTCTGTTTTCATACCTTTAATGTTCAGTAATTGTGCTGTTAATTGAAAAGATGTTCTTAATTGATCAGTTGTTTTATATTGCTTTAAACTCCTAGTTGAAGAGGCAGGATAGAAATGTTTTAAGATAGAGATATGTTTAAACCTAAAGGTAAATTGCCCATATATTCCTCTTCTGTTGAAGGAAATAACTGAGATTCAGAGACAGTAGTTTGGCCAATATTATTTTATATATTAATATCTGGGGTGTCTCTGGAATTGTGTAGATTTCTTGAAGAACTCCAGCAGCTTGTTCCATTCAATTCTCTGAATACTACTGAAATGCTATTAAAGGCAAATAAGGGTAACTGCATAACTGGTATATCCAAGTTTCTTATTTTCTAGAGCATGAAGCTCAGGAATTCTAGCACAGTCAGAGCTCCTCTTCTTGAAATGCAGAGCAGCGCAGACTCTTTGGCTTAGTGATTTGTACTGACAAAACTTGGGTATTATGAGCCAACAGACCATACGCAAGTTCTGCTTCCAAACTGAGTTTTTTATCTTCACCCAGCCTTGAAACTCCATCCCTTCTTGAATCAGTGAGAGATCTTGTACAGGTCCAGTTCCTCTTTTATGGAGCACTGCATTGCACCAGCCTTCAGTTAAGTCTAACTAGTGTATTGTCTCTGGAGAAAGCTTCCAGGAAGGGGGCCACCTCATAGCCCTTATCCTACTAAGCTTTGGATTTGTTTGGGGTCTGTGATTGACACCTCTGCAGCCCACATCCTCTGATCCCAGTGCTCTACAGGATATTTAGAGACCACCTTCTGAATTGGTTTCCTGATTACTGCTCCAAGCAGAAGACACAGAAAGCAAAATTGTAAACACCACATCAGACAATAGCAGCACTCAAGCCAATTGATAGTCAATTGCTCACCTCAAAACAGGAGCACATCTTCTGCACTTCCTAAATACTTACTTTATCTGGTAAGCTTACCTTGACGAACAAGTTATTTGCACCATTTAGAAGATCAAAGGGGTACTTTCTGACTTGGTTAATACTTAATTTACCAGTGATTTATTAAAGACAGAGACAGATGACTGCTGCAAAGGGGATTAGCTGTGGTTGCCTGGGTTTTGAACATAAATAGTCATTTAGCATTTTTGTATTGGCTTCAGTCAAAGCTCATCCATTTTTCTAAATGCTGAGCATAGGCCTAAAATGTGTTAAACTGTTTTAATATGTTCTTTGGTGCTCTTGTTCTTTTACAAAAAGAAATGTTTGCTGTATGCTTTAACTTCAAAGCTATAGATAGTTAAGCCTGTGATTATCTTGTATGTCAGTTTTCTTGCAGCTTTATGCTGTCTGGTATGAGCAGTTGAGAAGCTGTTTATTCAGAATAAAATGTTTGTTTCTGCAAACACAGAAGTTTAAGTGCATTTGATTGACAAATAGAAAAAGACATATTGACCTTTCAATAATCTTTCAGCTATGAAAGATGATGTGAAAAGGATATGGTCAGTTCCCATGATTATTTTCCCTAAAGATCTTTATTAGATATGGTCAGAAAGTAACACTTGCATTTCCCGAAACCTTCAGAAACTTGAATTTGCCTTTTGATGTTCAACAATACTGTGTGTGGTGGCTATTACTATTTCCGTTTGTAGTTCTTTTTATTAGCAGGGGGAGTTGTGCGGGTTTGTCAGGCCCACAGTAAATGCAAACAGTTTCTTTGAACAGCAACTAAGCCAGCTTAAGAAATTTCAATGCCTCTTCCAGGAAATTGTCCTCTATATTTCACCTCCCTCATCATTTCAGCACTGCCCCCTTAATATCTTCATACCCTATTACAAGTTGGGTGGATAGGTCTTATTTATTTCATCTATTTTTTTTTATTTCATCTATTCAGCAATCAGGCCTTTCTTTGTCTCTTGGAATGCAATGATCAGGATTCTGCATCTTAGGGGGTATAGCTAACATCTGTTCTCTTCAGAATTCTACCTTGGCTGCTTCTTAGCAAACAAGAAGGCATAGATAGATGGATAATGAATTACTTAATTATTAATAAATGATTAAATAAATGGATTTCTTTGCATCAACCACATTGGAACAACTTAGAATAAAATAGTAATAGAGTGGAAAGGGGCCTATAAGGCCATAGAGTCCAACCGCTGCTCCATTTCTGCATGTGAACAAATAACAATAATAATTGGTTAAATCACAAATCAAACAGTCCAATCACAGTGTCAAAATAAATAAAATGCTTCAGCAGTTAAAATATTGAGAGAATGAAAAGGGTTTTAGCTTGGTACCAAACAATTGGTGCCAGGCACATCTCTCTCTAGGCAACTGGTTCCATGGCCAAGGTGTCACCACAGAAAAGGCCCTTCTCCAAGTAGCCACTTTCCTTATATCTTTCACAGAAGCTCTTTTCCCACTGTTGCCATCAGTAGCTTTTGTTGATCCTCATCCTTTCGCATCATTATTAGCCCCAGCTTGCTTGACAGACAGAGAGCAAGTAGCCCCTGGAATCTACTGTTCCTCCTCCTCCTCACCACCACTGTTGCCTGGGAAGAGTGAGAGGAGGTGAAGAAGCAACTTTCAATGGTGAAGAAGGATAAGAGCCATTCCAGGGGATTTTGTCAGTAGCCCCTTCCTGGATGGGCCTTAAGCAGGTGCCCACCCACAACTGCCCTTGATGCCATATCTGGAACAAGTGGTGCTGATCGTATGGCCCCAGCCACATACTGAGCCATTTATACATTCTCTCAGCCATGTGGGAGATGCCCAGTGGTAATCGGCTCCCATAAAGCTGGGGGAATGTCAAGGAGTCCTTCACTGCCTATGTATTTAGCTGGTGGCTCAACTGGCCCTCCTCGTAAAAGGGTCTGGCAGCCCTTCTGCACTAACTCAGGAAGCGAAGGTGCCTGCTGTGCATTTTACCACCACAGCCTGGTACAAAAGTTGCAACCCTGTCTGGAGAGGGCAGACCTTGCTTCAGTGATCCACATACTAGCGGTGTCCCGGCTGGACTATTTCCATACATTGTACCCGGGGCTGCCTTTGAAGGCAGTTCAAAAGAATGTGGTCACCCAAGTGATTGTGGCACTGAGCCAGATCAGTCATATAACGCCCATGCAGTGCCTGCTGCCCTGGTTACTGGTGGGTCTCTGAGACCAGTTTCAAGTGCTGGTTTTGCCCCTTCAGTGGTTTGAGACCAAGTTACTTGAAAGACTTCCTTCACCTACGTCATTCTGCCTGCCCTCTAACATCAGCAGCAGAAGCGCTTCTCACCTGCCCACCTGTAGGAGCCACTAAATGGGTAGCCGGCCACGTGTGAGAGGGCCTTCTCTGCAGTGGTGCCTCTGCTTTAGAATAAGTTTCCATTGTGGGTCTACCATGCTTACATAAAAACAAGGCCATGACATAACAAAATACATAAATATTTCCAGTATCAATTTAAAAAGAATTATTTAACAGCTAAAACTATCCTTGTATACAAACAAGACCTGTTCAAACAGCTGACAAAGGCTTCCCATCATACCATTCAACTTCTGAGAAGGGCTTCCCCTTGTTTCTGCCCTGTGGCCTTCCTCAGAGTGGTACTCGGTGTTCATTCTAGCATCTGGTAGATTGAAGATCTGTTGCTCGTATGCATTTCAGTTAGCAATGGTCTTGCATTTTTTTAAAAATGACATTCATGACTGACGGCTATGCTGTGCTTCATCATGTAAAGTTTATATACTCATTGGCATCTTACTGCCATTAGGGGATACTGTCCACAGAGGCTTCCACTTTGGATGAACCCCTGTCCTGGGAGCTGGTAACTACAAGTGTTGAAAAAGGCCAAAGCTTGACAATAGCAAATGAGTTTTAATGCAACATTGAAAGGAAAGGATCTAAATACACAAGTCACACATTATGTAGTAATTAGAAAGAGAACAACTACTCATATGTACAACTAGCAGAAGGCAGATTATTTGTCAGTTGCCCTGTATAGCCCCCAGGAATCTGGCAACATTTGCAAGCAGGAAATGTTAGCCTTGTGCAGATCTCCTGCCTGGAAAAAGCACCAGAAGATAAGAAACAACCATTTATCTGTTGTAGTAGGATCAAACTGTTGTAGTAGGTTTGACAGTAATAATGGGAGCAGGTTTTCCAAATAATTTAGTCACACCACTGTGGGCATGGTTTCCAGAAACATAAAAACAGCCAGCTAGACTACCACAGTAGCAGCTGCAAGAACTCTCCAGACAACAAGGCCCCATCTAGATGAGGCTTTTATTATGCAATTACTCTGCATAATTTACAGGATCCCACGGACCCTGTGGTCTTCCTTTGCTGCTTTCCTCGGCCTACACTTCAGCAGAGGCCTAGTGGCAAAGCGGCCTCCTCTTCAGCAAGGCAAGCTCTTCCTCGGGCTCAGGCTGTAGCGGTGGAGAACTGGAGTTGCCACTGGTTTTCTGCCTGTCCAGTTAGCAAGTGGTAGCAACCATGAGAAGGAGCAGGATCCAAAGAAGCTGGTGGGAATGGGGGGAAGCAGGTGGACTCCCCAAACCAGAAATTAAAGCAAGGTGCTGAATTTTGTTTCAGAACAGCAGCACTGTAGCCATATATTGTCATGGATCCCAGGCAAGCTCCTAGAACTGTGTTAGAGCTGAACATTGGGGCTTGACTCTCACAACTGTATAAAATAAAGGAAAGATTAAGTAAAGAATTCAGATATTAAAGACAGGCTTGCTAATCACAGGCTACCTATCAAAGTGAAGTCAGAATAAACAAGTGCCTCCAGCTTTAAAGAAACAGTTGCAATAAGCAATAAGGATTATATTGTAGTATGTTACTGTCCTGTCCCATCTCACCTTCTCCAACTGCAGGAAGTGTCCCAGCAGAAAACACAAACCCACAGTCAACTTCAGTCAGACCTGACACAATACACAGATCCTTGGGTCTTTCCGGAACAGGCCATTTACTTGATTGATCACTCGTGGACAAAAAGACATGGCTGGTGCCTTGTTCACGAAATGGTCTATGCGTTAGTGCTAGTTCCACTTCCTGTGCAACCTTAAGCCAGTTTCCCCACTGCACTTCACCCCAGTTATCCCACAGGCTGTTTGCAGTCTTCCAGCATATAAGATTTCTGTGAGCTCAGGTCTCTTCTAGGCTCTCCCATGATTCTGCCTTCAGCCACCGGTAACTGTGGTTGCCTCTGGTCTACCACACTCTGTCGGTGCTTCAGTGCCAGAATGGGGAGAAGAGGGCTGCTGGTGTAGCACTGACAAGGAAAACTGCTGCGCCGGGGCAGGAAATAGGCCCTGGAGAGAAGTGTAAAGTGGAATGAATTCTCCCGCACAGCAACTCACAGAGCGAGCCTGTTTGCTGAAGAAGCCTTCAGAAGGGCTTTGCTCTCGCCTTAGGGATGGCTTGCCCACTCCGCATACCTCATGAAGGTCATTTGAAACCTTTCCACCTGGGGGAAAAATCGTCCATGTGCAGCACTCTCCTCTGCAGATCCGGCAGTCTTGTCTGCATGCTGTGAGACACATTTGCTATGCCGAGGAGGAAATTCTGATGAGTGTGGTGAGCTCTCGCATGCAACCAACTCACCATGTGGTGACAGCTGATGCCTGGATGATTTAAAATGACCTGCATCTGGTGACAATAGCATCTTAATCTTTGTCCCTACAGCTTTCTGCTAGAGAAACTGCCTGGCCTTGAATCAGTTGAATACTTCTGGTTAAAAGCTTTACAAAGTGCTTACATTTTTATTAAAAAAATCTCCTTTAGACTGGGCACATCCTTGCTTTTACTTTGCATGCATTTTTATCATAAAACCAGTGTGATTAACCGAATTTCCTAACATTTCTTTTCTTTCTTTTTTTTTTAACCAAACGAGCTGAGCTGATCGTTCAGCTACTGCTTAGGACAATTTATCTGGCATTATAAAGGCATGTTGTGCTTCAGCAATCAGTCTGCAAGGCCCGAAATTAGCTGATCCTGCTAGGTACAGATGAACAGCTTTATAGTAGTCTGTGATTATATCCTTGGCTTCCAGTCCTGCCACTAGAACAATGGAATGTTTCAACCAGACTGACAGTTGTGGTTCTATCTGCTCCCTAAGAAAAGGGAAAAATCAAATGAAAGCTTCAGCAATAACACTTATCTAGGTTTTCACTGTGACATCGTGACTGCACTGCAGGACCAAGGTGGGCAAACATATAAAGTGCTTGCTGAGTTAAACCATGTGCAAGCCCAATTAAATTGCTACCTAAAGATTTAAAAAATCAGGAGAAAAATGTTGGGAATAAACTAGGTTGTCCTATGAAGCAGCCCACACTTGGGAAATTAGATGTTCTTTTACCTTAAAGTATATTGAAAGAAAGCTTATTTCTAATAAGAAAAAAATGATCTTCAAAGCTGGCTACTGCAGTTTCTAGATCACTATTTTTGAAGCAGTGGGTAGAAATGGAAACAGCATCTTTCCATCAACTTTACAAACTGTAAAATAGAGATACCCTCTGCAAAAAGGGTTTCACTCTCAATGTATAAGGAAATAACAGAAGCTGCAAGTATTCAATCCGAGTGCAAGCATCAACCATTCTTCATAAAAACTTTGGTTACATGTAGTACTCCAACATGGGATTCATGACTTCGGCCTGAATTATGGGTTCATGCCCTGTTGTTCCAGTTTCTGTAATGACTGTAGTAAGTAAAATATAAAAGTTGGATTCTTAATCACATGTCTTTCCTGCACAGAAAGGTTAGTGGCAGCAGCAGCAAAGAAGGAAAGAAAGGACCAGGTAGATTTCAGGAGAGAAGGTGCCTGTTCAAGAGCTACAGTTGAAGCTGCAGCGTTTCACCAGTGCCATGCATGAGTGCATTGCCATTAAGACAGGAAGGAAGCAAAGGGTTTGGAACGTCCAGCTTTATTTCCATGTCCTGTTCTTTTTAGCACTGTTCAGTTGACAGATTCATGCAGGGGTATCAGGGCGCTGTGGGGAGCAGGATTCCAGACTGTCAGCGTATGCATGAAGGGGAAGGAACAGCACGGTGTTATAAAATTTCGTCTTAAAACCTGTTTTGTTTTTTTGTTTTTGTTTTGTTTTGTTTTTTTGCAAAATAGGAATCCTCGCAGAGTGTGGTCAAGATCTCTTTGTTGCAATAAAGGGGGAAAGACCAAAGTGACACTCAATGTCTTTCCCAAAAAAGTTCCCTCTCAATTCATGCTGTTTATTCCTTCCCATTTCTCCTCATTGGCTGGGGTTCTCAGGAGTTGCATTCTCTCCGTCCGCCTCTTACATATTTCTCGTCCCCTCCCACTTCACATATCGCATGACCATGTCAGTGAAGGCATTACCTATGCAGAGTGTGGCAGATACAGTTAATTACATTACCTTTTGAACTCTGCTTTGCTTAGCATAGCGCCACCTGTGGCCTTACACATCTCATTTGCTTTCCCTGTTTCTTAGCCACTCACCACTTCCTTCAGTGCTCTTTACTGGCCTTGCATTCTGCTAACATCTTGCGCAGACCCCACATGCCCTTTGGTTCTGCAGACACATGAAGGATCTGTGAGGAAGTTCAGAGGAATGGATGGAGGGCAGAAGTGTGATCACCAGCCTTTGATGCATCCGCTGAACAGGGCTTATGCAAATGATAGATAGTTATATATTTGAAGACTAGCCACCTCGGAGTGGAGTATTTCCAGACTCTGAATTGCCCAGGTAGCTTTCCACAGCTAGCACAGCTATAACCAGATCAGGTGTTGCTGTACATACCTACTCAGGTGATGGGATCTGCACCAGCTCTGGAAAGCCACCCTGGCAATTTGGAGTCTGAAAATGCTGCACTCTCACGTGTCTAGTGTCTTCTTGAAATCCAGTGCCAAAAGCCATTTCTCAGCCTCTCTCCCCCCTAGAGACAGCATCTGTGACTCTGTGAGCTGTTTATTTTGGGCAAATGACCGTTGCAATGTGATCATCTTCTCCTTCTCACCTGACAGTGGAGCAGAAATGCTTGTTTTGCTGCTGTGCCTCCCGGGGCAAATTCCTGCAGCTCTGTGGATGACTCCTGGTGGTTTGGAGATTGTCTTCCCAGAAAATAAATGCACTCAGTTCATTGCTAAATTATGCCCTTTGTAAATATGTACTGAGCCTTCTTTATCATGGCAGCTTTCCTAATGTGTTCCTAACCAATTCAGGACTGCTAGCCTGGAGTGTAAATATGCACTGAGAAGGGAGCTTTTAATGTGTATTCGTTTACACAACAGTCAATAATAGTCTTTCGTGTCAATCTCCATTTAGTTCCTGGTAAAAGTGGTATTTCTGACCTAATCAGCTGTAAAATCTACTTCAAAGAGGCAAATAACATCCACTTTAGAAAACAAATTTAACATGCTTATTTCCCAGATGGCTAAATACATATTTACACAATAAACTGTGAATGCTGATTAGAAGGTCTTGGCCACCACCACTGGCAGTTTTAATACCTATTAATATTAACAACAATGAGACACATTCACCTAGAGAACACCACTCATAATTAGAACAAGGTGCAAAAATTCTTAATATACTTTTAATTGTGTGAGCATGTGTGCTTCTCCTCTTCTGCCGCCAGCAAACCCCATGGAGTTGCGTGGCTAAATGTTGAATTACTTACACAGATGTAATTCCAGTTTAATCTTTAATAAATGGGAACTGGGAGCAACACTGGCGGATTAGTGTATTTGTTACTTTGGAGGCAATCCTATGGCCGTATCTGGTGGCAGGAGAGGCCATAGGCTTATTTGGCGTTCCAGATTTGAGGGTCTGCATTCCAAAGCCCCCTCTCTGCTCACAGCAATGGTGCCATGTGCTTCTCTGAGGTTGGGAAGCCGCCTCAGAGATTGCTTAAGGGGCGTACTCATCAGTCATTGCTCCTTACAAATACTTAAGAAGTCTTGCACACTTTTGCGGCATGACAGTTGAATACATAGAAACATATAAATTCCAGTGATGCATACAACAGGGAGCCAGAAAGAAGACGTACCAGGGAACCTGTGTACAGGCACTCCCCAAATTCCAAGTGTCTGAGTTACAAATAGCACATGCTTACAAACAAACTGGTACAAAGCTTATTAATTTTTAAAAAATACAACAGAAAATTGTCATCACCATAGAAGGGAAGTGAAAGGGGAGAGAGGGAGGCCTCCAGACCACGCCTTCCTGAGCTGCCCTTCCAGAGAGGGAAATTTCATTGGCATTTCCTTGCTGCAAAGAGGAAGCACTGATGAGTTTGGGCAGGGGAGGGACCTGGAGATATTCATGGTTTTTCCTCCTTCGCAGGGGTCCTTTGCCTCGAACTCCCATGAATGTGGAGGGTTGACTATATGTGATCTGACTTGCATACAAACTCAACTTAAACCTGAATTTCTGTTCCCTCTGTTTCATAACATGGGGACTGTCTGTACTTAATATTGTTGAGGATTTAAACAACACATTTTTATTTACTATTTTTTAAAAAGACTTGCCTTCACACTTTCAAGTTATTGCTATAAAATGACAGAAGAAAAGCATGTCAGGTTTAGAAAATATCGCATTCTTGTGAAAGCATAAAAAGCAAGTTATTTCTTAAATTTAGCGTTTGTTTGTTTTTTTTAGTTGTGTCTTGCATTGTTGTGTTCTCTGGCATTACATGCCCTGCAATATGCTCTTGCAAAGCTATTGTTCTGTAGCAACCTCCTAAGCCTTCCAACCCCATTTAAGTGGAAACATCAAAACATAGGTATTTATAATGAAAAATAACAATAGAACTCCAGAAGACAATACTCAAATACAAGTAAAGAACATCTTTTTTCTCAAAGAGGTGCTTGGATTCCTAGTTGATTCTAATTACATCTGCAGAAACACAGGTAGAAAAATACCAATACAGAGAAAAAATTCAGAGGAGAAATAGTTACAAATATCACCTGTAGTTTCAGCATTTAACAGCTTCCCCTTTGATTAGTAGCTGAATTTAAAAATAGGTCCCCAATGCATTAGAGTTTGGAAAGATAATACTGAATGGTAACAGAAATACATCCCATAAAGCAAATTATGTCTTGAAATCTTGGTTTTGGAAGAGTTAACAGATCTTCTAAACATCAAATAAAATTTAACAGTCTTCTTCATATGTCATTTGACCAGGTGTCCTTTTTTTTACAGGACAATCCTTTGTTAAAAAATAATGACGTATTAAAAACTGTGTTGTCTGGCAACAGTTAGCGCCTGTGTTCAATTTTCCACATCTTGGTAAAATTTACTAAATTTTTATTTAAATTATAATTGTTTTTAAATTTGCATTTATGCATATAAAGTAACACAAATTTATGCAAATCATTGCCATATATTTTTCTCTTTCTTAATGATGCATTTCCTGCTTTTGGGCAATTCATAAATGGAATCCTTATATTTACATGGAGAGGAGAGAAATCTAAACAATCTCAAACTGAAACATTACAGAATGCTTTTAAATGTATCACTTCCCTTATTATTTGTGGAAAACAATCCATGGGCTGACCCCAAGAAGTAAAATTGTTATCAAGGGATGATATAACATTCAGATTTGACTCTGAGTACAGACTCCTTACTTGTGCAGTAGAATTGACTGGACCCTCTGCTTGTGGAAAATACTGGCAGAAATGAGTCAGCCAGTGCACGTCACAGAAAATGGAAAGTTTGTGTTTGGCCACTACATGAAAAAGTACATCAGGAGGGCTGTAAACTAACATAGAGGGGAGGGAGTTGTTAAGCATGTTAACACACATGACACCGGTCCTGTACCATCTGCACTGGCTTCCAATTGAAGTCTGAGCCCAATTGAAGGTCCTAGTGATGACTAAATGGCTTAGGAACTAGATATTTGAAGGAGCGCCTCCTTCCATATATACCTGCCCGGGCTCTAAGATCTGGAGTGGAGGTCCTTCTTTGGGAGCCCTCTTTGAAGATTGGAAGAGTGGCTACCCGAAGAAGGGCCTTCTCTATGGTGGTGCCCCACCTATGGAATAGGCTTCCTAGAGAGGTGTACCTGGTGCCATTGTTTTTCATTTTAACTACAAGGCCATACCCTTTTTATTTTCCCATTATTTTAAATGTTTTAAGATTGATTTTGTATGTTATGTCTGGATGCTATATCTTATGTATTGTATTGTATTATTGCTCTGAGACACTGTGAAGGGCGGGATATAAAAGCTATACATACTTAGCATCACCTGACAAAGACTTATATATTTTGACAGAGAAAAAACCTCAAGCAGGGCCCAACACCAGCCTCCCCAAAAATGTAGGAGGAAAATAGGGCGCAATGAGAGTGAACTTTGATTTCTCAACATCAACAATGCCCAGAGTGTGAGAAACAAACAACACAAACTTGAGCTCATAGTACACAAGGGCAATTGTGATCTTATAGGAATAATTGAAATTTGGTGGGATGACAGTGGAACCAGCTGCCTAAGAGATGGTGGGCTCTCCCACATTAGAGACATTCAGAAAGAGACTGGATAGGCATTTGAGTGGGATGGTGCAAACCGGTGACCGGCTACAGCAGAGGGTTGGACCTGATGGCCTTCATGGCCCCTTCCAACTCTACTATTCTATGATTCATTGAATCCTGCCCTGAAAGTGAGAGACATATCGAGGGAGGGAGCAACTGACCTGTATTCCTGTGAGAAGAAAGATGCTGGCAGCGCACTGGGGGCCTACAAATGGGAGACATATAAAATAGGGAAGAAATGGTTATAGTCTGATTTTACATTTGCCTTGCAATATGAATATTTATGCAAAACACACATTGCTGTAGGTTTCTTGAAAATGAAATCATTTTACAAGTAAGGTGGAGAATTCTCAGGGGATCACTTTAGCCAAAATATACTCTTTAATAACTTGCCAGGCTCTCTCAGCTGTATAAACTAGTGCTGGAATTCTCAAGGATTGGCTGAATCGTCTTTTTCCTCCCCTCTCCTCTCCTCTCCTCTCCTCTCCTCTCCTCTCCTTCTCTCCCTCTCTCTCTCTCTCTCTCTCTCTCTCTCTCTCTCTCTCACACACACACACACACACACACACACACACACACCCTTCATATATTTTATTGTATCAGTGTACATTTAGCAGGAAATACAGCGGAAAACAGAGCTGATTCTATGTCACTAAAATTGTTTGGGAACACATATCTGGTCTTCGGGGATTGCTATAAACAAATGTAGGTTAATGCACAATGAGAGCACGTGTTACCTATATCCAGTGAGCTGAAGAAGCATGACAGCATAATGACACTCCAGGCAAGTACCTATTTTCTTTCATATCATCTTCTTTATAGAGAAAACAGAAAGCTCAGGGCTGATTTCTGACTGTTCCTGCCCAAACATCCTTTTCAGTATATAGGGGAAAATGGGCACTCTGGTGAACGCATGTCTTCTTTTAAAGAGGACGATCCCTATGCGAATGGCTGCCAAGGAACAATCTTTTATTTGAAGGTCTCCTATATCTGAAAGGCTCTCAAGTTTGGTGCCAGTTTAAAGATAATAAGCTTGAAAAATGGTTGGTCATCAGCTACAATGATGGTGATGGTGATTACATTGCATTTATATCCCATCTTTTTTCACATTGCAAGGAACGCAAGACCAACTTTGTTCCATTCTATCCTTGCAACAACCTGTGAGCTGAGAGTGAGTGACTATCCCAAAATCACCCAGTAAGCTTCATGGCTGAGTGGGGACTAGAACCCCAGTTCCCTAGTCCGCCTCTCAAACTAACACACTGCACTTTCTAGAAGCAGCACAGTTGGCCTCTAGGCAGAAGACTTGAATAGGAAAACACACTACTTGGTCACAGCCTTCAGCATTATGGTGAGATGTACCATATTTCCATTAAAATGAGAAGAATTATTTCTCAATTTGTATTTATGCATCTAAATCGGCATGTGCACATTTTACAGGAATCACCATCCTCTTTTTGTCCTCTTTTCTATCTATCCTTTGGTGATTCTTAAGTGTCTACCCTTTCAAGAAAGGTTTGACAAGAAATATCCCCATTTTCTTTGTAAGATGTAAACCAAGCAGTGCTGGAGATAACTATGGAAGCAGACAACTGATCAACGTGTTTTTTTTTTAATCCCTGATATTTTTACTGTATGTTTCTCATTTGTTTTATGGATTGTATAAACTGAGATTAGGCTGCGGAGCACTACAGAAATTGATGATGATGATAGATGATGAAAAAAAATCAACTCATTATGGAAAACATAGTAGCAAGTACTTCACTCAAACTAATCAGATCTCTAAGTACCTGGAGCAGGAAATAATCAGGTGAATAAAGTGAAACTCTTCCTTATGAGAATGGGGCACTATCCTGGAGGAGATACTCTAGCCACAAATTGCATACTACCAAACATAGTCCACAGAGAGAGGAGGGGGTGGGGAGGGATACTTTTTTATTTTCTGAAGAATATGCATGTCTTAAAAGGGAGCTGTTGAGATGTTTTCTCTTACCGTGTTTCAGGAATACAGATGGAAACCTCCATTAAAACATTTTTACCAGTCTGAATTGATCAGCCATTAACAATAAATATTTCATATATGTTTTGGATCTGATTGTTGTGCACGTGTACACATAACCAATGTTAAACATAGGTGAGAAATAAGAAATGAATGGACCAAGGGCTTGCAATGGTCACCCTGTATAAGAGGAAAGGTTAAGCTGTGTGGAACTCCATTACAATTAATACATGTCTCAATCTCAAAATTCCTTCACTTTCATCAGAGGCTTACAGCATATCTTGAAGATATCCTTTCTAAGCCGATTTCTGTTTATAAAAGAGAATGCAAGCATTCTGTTCTTAAGCAGACAAATCTATTCTTAACCATGAGATTTAAACTTCCTTCCCCAGGATTAAACTTGTTTGTCAAAAGAACATCATGGTTTAGATAATTTAAAGATGATTAGCTGGTAAGGAAATGAGTAGCATTTAAAAATAAAAAGTCATTTGATGCTTCTGTAAACACTTAACTGGTGAGGAATTCCAGTAGTGGGAAATTAAAGGAAGGGAAAACTCAGGAATTTGGCAGTAGGGAATAATTAGGAATACATTCCCAGAAAGGCAATAAATAAATGAATAATGAATTCTAGAGGAAGAGCATGAGAACTTTTTAATATACTAGTGTATATTAGTAATTTTAAACTATAAAGCAAGATGAGGTAGGAAAGCCAGATATAAATCTATAAATACAAATGCTGAGTGTAGGCGGGAAGAATGGAATTCGAGGTATATTGTGAGACAGCACATCTGAAACCTTGCTCAGTTTTAATTTTCTCCTGCATTTATTTTGCCCGCCAAAACAACATGATAGATGAGCTCCCTGTGTTTCTGTCCTTACCATCAGAATACGTACCATACATCCATGCATATCCTGACCTTTTCTATCTTGAGCCCTCCTTTTTGTGAGGATGCATCGGCTTGCTGCATGTCCCTGCAGTGTTTGTCATTTTAAAAATTCAAATAGCTCCTCCTGGGAGTGGAGTCCACATTACCCATGATGTCCAACTTATGGCAGTTGTATATGGTTCGGCTTACCAGAAGCATGTATAAAGCTAAAATATCAAAAGGTGCCTCCTGAGCAAAGCCACAAGCAGAAAGCTGACTGTGCCCATGTGTTTTCGAAATCGGAAAGACAGAATCGCCTAGAGAGTGTGCAACCGCCAGGTTCTCTGAAGTTCAGAGAGAGCCCAGGAGAAAATGTCATTGAGAGCGAATGTTGTCAGAGGATAATGGTATCCTGCTGCTAGATTAAAGGCTGAGAAGGCTGGGCCCTCTTAGCAAAATCGAGACACAAGCAGAACCACACTATTTATGGCATTTTCAAAGCATGGGGCATTTATCTTGTAACAGCATCCTGTTTCATTCACTCTGATGTTTTGTTGGGAAAAAAAACCAGAAAGAGATTGTCTCGGAGAATATGTATTGCTTCAGTATTTCCTGATTGCTTCTTCTCATATACTTTACCTTGCTGTGATTCTTGGACCAGAGTCATAGGCATGCTTCAGAGAGGCAAACACAATTTAAACGCAACTTAATAAGGCATGTGTGCAGAAGAAACACCTTGCAAATTAGGGAGTTGGTCTTCTAAAACACATGTCGTATTAATAAATTTGTTAGAAACATTTTTTACCTTACCTTTCCATTTAAAGATGTTAAGTTATGCCATTTCTTACAGAGTTCTCAGATGTTCTGAATTCTTTGTGTTATAGCAAGCATGTAAATACAAATAAGTGAGAGTCAAATTTTATGCATGTTTAGACAGAAAAGGGGGTCTTTCAACTCCCATTGCACCCTAAATGCTCCCAGCAGTAATGGAGTACTCCTTGTGGTATTTATTTATTCATAAGCATTATTTCACACCCACTCTATTCCTCCGAATTACCATAGTTCAGCTCAATGCAGTTCCCTGTTCTAGTAACGTTGCTGTTAGAGCATTGTCATGGGCAGAACTGCTTGTTTTGTTTGAAAGATCACATTTGGTTACGAGCCTGTTTGGGTTTTTTAATGCTTGGGAGATGTCCCAAGGTGTATTTGGGAGGAACGTGCGATAGGTCCTTCTGAGTGCCTGCCTGCAGACTCTGAAACTCTCTGCCGAGGTAAGAAGGATAAGCTCCCACTGTATTGTCCTTCTTCTGGCAGGCAGAAGGGCATTTTTATTTAGGCAGGCTTTTGTCTGGTAAGCTGTTTTGTTTGCTAGACTAGCTTTTAACTGGTGGATGCTTGCACGCTCGCTCTCTTTCTCCCCCTATTCCTTTTTTAATGAACTCAAAGTAGCTACATCATTCTCTTCTAGCTGCTTACATTCTTATCCCCACAACAACAAGCTTGTGAGGTAGGGTGGGATGAGAGTCTGTGACTGGCCCAAAGTCCCAAGCAGGGACTGGAACCCAGATCACCTAAGTCCCAGACCCATGCTCTTAACCACTACACACACTGTCTCTTGGTTCTGATTTCTTTCTAACTAATGTGTTTTTCAGATGTATCCTAATTGATGTGATTACATTTTGATAATGTTCTTATCTGCATGCTTGTTAGGTGCCGTGAGCACCATGTTTAACAGAAAGACAGGATAAAAATTAAGGAAATTAAAAAAGGACCTGAATAGCCATGACTTATCTCAGTGGAAGCACCATGCTTGCATGTTTATCAGGTTCTTTGGAGAGGATTTGTTTTCACCTTTAATATTCAGGACAAGTATTAGCAGCACAACCCTCTGCACTCTTACCTGGAAAAAAACACTGAATACAGTAGAACTTACCTCTGAATAAGCATGCATTGGACTGGAAGCTAAGAATGCAAGGCTGAAATCCTATCTACACTTAACTAGGAATAAGTCTCATTTAATTTGGTGGATGCAGGTGGCGCAGTGGTTTAAGCTGCTGGGCTGCTGGGCTGGGTGATTGAAAGGTCGCCAGTTCGAATCTGCACAACGGGATGAGTTCCTGTTGCTCCATTCCAGCTCCTGACAGCCTTGCAGTTCAAAATCATGCCAATGCAAGTAGATAAATAAGTACCACTTTGGTGGGCAGGTAACAGCGTTCTGTGCACCTCGGTGTTTAGTCACGCCGGCCACATGTCCACGGAGACTGTCTGCGGACAAACGCTGGCTCCCTCGGCTAGGAAACGGAGATGAGCACCGCCCCTAGCGTCAGGCATGGGGAAACCTTTACTTTACCTTTAATTTAGTGGGACTTATGAGTGCCTAAGCATTGTATTGCACCATACAGTTCCCTCCAGATGATCCTCCAAGTAAGGTTTATTGCAATTCTTTTTGCAATAAACTTGTAATGATGATGCCAGAAGTGGACAACTGCTGTTTTTTTGCTGCTATAGGATAGGTTCTAAACTGAGTTCTGCAGTCGGTCAGCTTCAGTGCAAGTCTTCTGTATCTTGCATTCTAGTCATTTTTGCTTTCTACTCCCCAGTCTGCCAAAGAGCCAACTGCATTCTATTCAGTGTTAGGAGTTATTGTGTTTGCAGCTTGGGCCTGTTCCATATTGTTCCACAGGGTGAGTAGGACTTAAAGTGGCGCCAGCTGGAAACTGCCCCAAGGGCATCAGGAAGCCATCTAGACTCCAGAGGCAGACCAAATTAGGGTGCAATCCTATATATGTATAAGACAAAAATGGTCCTACAGTTCACACCATGGCTGGCTGGAAGGCAAGGATGAGTGCAGGATTTTTTTCCATCTAAACCTTGAAAGAATTATGTCCTTAATCATTCCTCCAGCAAAAGAAGTGATTTGTTCATGACAAAGGAGTAAATTTAGAAACCATTATTTCCTCGCCAGCTGAGAACATCAGATCAGTTGTGTGTCAGACTCCATGTTAGGAGAGCTGCATGGCTGACATGGCAGCCATGAAGTCCTGCAATTCCCAGTCCAGACAGCTGTAATTGTTGAGGTCCTCGTAATCCATAGCTTGAATATACAAGAAAATGTAGGAGATTGGCTGGCTGGCTGGCTGGCTTCTTTCATTCTTTTTCATCTTTCTTTTTGTGGGGATTGTTTTGGTTTTATATAAATAAAGGAATTGTTCTAAGTGAGAAAGTAAAGACAGAAGCAAAGGTCTTCTCAGTGCCAGATGCAAGACTGACTGCATTATTTCAGGGAGATCACTGGGGCAATATGGTGTTCAGTACACCATCAGAATCAGTCTTTCCCTGCTACGTGTGGACAATCAGTGCTGGAAAGATCAGATAAGTTAGCAAGGTGGCCCTTTGTTGAACCAGTGTGTGAAATCAGTGAGTTGGTCAGACACATAGGTATGCTTGAGGAGTAAACAGGAGTGGTTTGAAAGAAGTGAGGGAACAAAGCTCCACTCGGATGGCAATGGGTGATTCTTTCTTTACCCCTTCCCTGTTTTACCTTGTTGTTTTCTTATAATTACAGTGCAAGTTGGAATTTCATGCCTGTACGTCCGGCAAAAAAATTACAGCACGCTGTGAAGGGCCTTGTCCATGCCTTCCAGGACAAGAAAGTCCAAAGCACAAGACAGAAAAAAATGGTGAGTTAACCCATTGGGTTAAAATTTAAAATGTCTCTTTAATTGCTTTCATTATCCTAGCAGATAGTCAGTCTGATCCTGTGTATGTTAACACATGAGATCCATTGAATTCACTGAGGCTTCCAAGTAAATGATCAAAGGATTGCAATCTGTATCATGGCACTTGGATTACAAGCTTTCTCTTTCATGGAGCTCTTTTGTCAGAATCTGGGAAGGAGGCTGAAATGTACCTGGCGTTTTGGAATCCCAGACTGAAAATTACCAAACAGAGAATAAGTCTCTGGAGCTTTGTAGTCTATGTTAATGTGAGTTTGTGTAAAGGACAGTATAATGTAGGTCTGTGTAACATCTTGGTCAGGCAGGAGCCAGGAGTTGGGCCACAAAGAAAAGAAAGACAACTTTGTACATCTAGAATGTTCTGGTGGAACATTTCAAACTTTTGTTCTAGATGAGGAATGGAGAACATGTGGTCCTCCAGATGTGGTTGGACTACAACTGTCCATCAGCCCTAGCCAGTCTGGCTGATGGTGAAGCATGAGGCATTGCATTACAACATTTAGAGAGTCACATCATGTTCCTCACTTCTGTTGCAGTGTCTGCTTGGTTGGGCAATCAGTTAAGCAGCCTTTCAAGGGCCATGTGAGTCTTTCCAGCTAGTAGTACCAAAGGGGAAAAAATGGTCCCTGCCTGTCTGCAACCAGCACATTTGGTTGACACCACCGGGAAGTAGTGGCAGCCCCATGAAAACCTATTCAGAGATAGCATCTCCCACATTCTGGAGCAGCTTCTGGGGGAACTGCAAAGGGAAGGAATGTCCTTGACTGTCTAACAGCTTTTCAAAAGCTGCAAGTCTTTAGATCCTCCGTATACTGCAGATCCAAGAAAGTGCCATATATTTTGGAAGGATGCTTCATTTAAAACGACTTGAGAAACATTGTTTAACTGAATTCTTGGTTCATTTTTTAAAAGGTCAAACATGAGGAACAGAGGGTAGTTTCAAAAATCTTGTATTGCTTCTCTCACAGAATTCCCTTCTCCATTTTATCAAATTTTGATAAAGCATTCTAGGTGGTCTGATCATCTAATATGACACCGGTGCTTGCTTCATAAGCTTGATGTGGCTGAGATGATTTTGGAAGAGCAGTCACTGATAAATTACCACATTTATATTTGCTTTCTGCTATAAATACACGTGTGCGCACACGACACTTGGCCTCTTATAATCTGCTCCCTCTATGCCCTTTCACATGCCCTTATCAGAAGTGGTATGGTATTAATAAATCTCTTTTGACATTTTAAGCTCACAATTTCATTCAAACAACAAAATAAATTCTAATAACCCTCACACTGATAAATCCAATTTGACAGGATGGACGCATTCAGCAGGGCAATCTTTTGTTTTGGCTGAATCTCTGATTAGTTAATTCTGCTGTGCAGAGCACACTGTTTCTGAAAGACCATTTTTTGGCTGCTTGAGAAAAATTGTTTTGAGGGTGAATCTCTTATCTCCAAAGTGAGGTAATGCATGTAACTGAATTGGGACCTAGGAGCATGCCAGCCACCTGAAGAAAGTATCAACCTTTTCTTCTTCCATCAAACAAGGTGGGCAGCAGTGACTTCTGACTAGATGGCTCACTTCTCCTAGATCAGAGGTGCCCAATGCTGCCTCTGTGGACAAGTGAGAGCAACAAATTGCCTTCTTTCAACAGGTAAACAAAACTGGAACTTGTAGGAACAGGGGATTGGGTACAGCAGTTCAGTCCACCTTTCCTTATTTTTCTCTGGACAGAACTTTCTCGGGCCCAAAAGCCCCAGTCAGCAGGTTTCATTGCATAAATCGTGTTTCTCTAACATTTGGTACCAAACGCTGCTCCCTAGACATATGCATATACTTCTCAAGTGGGGAGCACTCATGTGCCCGAGTGGGGTTGCAACCCAGAACCAGCTTCACTCCTGACTCTTGTGTTGAGCATGGAGCTCCCAACAGGAGGGTCCTCTCATGAGCAGCTGTTCACATGAATCCACAGCTAGCCCAGGAATGTGGTATCTTTAGAACCTAACCCCATAAGACCACTGATTTGGGACTCTGCCTGAAGAACTCTTACACAGTTATTACCAGTGTCATGTTTGTGCTGAACTAGTATAAACAGAAAGTCTCTCAGAGATTACTTTCTCTTCTCAGTGGGTGCATTGCATACAGTTTCCCTATAACTGAATTTGCTAACAGATGATGCCACATTTCCGTCACTTATGAGGAGCTGAATTTGTGAAAACTATTCAGACATGACAACATGGCCAAGAAGAAAGGGGGATGTGTTAACATTGGTGCTGCAGTCGATGAACATTAGTGGGAAAGTGCTGAACAAAGCCGGCCTTCCCTAACTTGGTGCCCTCCAAATCTTTTAGACTATAACTTCCAAGTTCTGTGAACATTGGTCATGCCCATTGGAGCTGATTGGAGTCGGACTCCCAAACATTGGGCAGAGTAACACCATCAGACCTCTGAATAAAATGCAAATATGCCCTCCCAAACCACTGCATAAGCATTCTTAATCCATGTGCAGAATTGAGATATACAGCTAGAGATACATTAGAACATTTAATTTCAGGATGGTTCCACTATTCTGCACATACTCATTTGGCTGGTATAACTATTATTCTGAATTAAACATACAAAGAAACATTTAATGTTCTAGTTGCAGCTAGATTATAAATCAGATTGTTAAAGAAGAATAAGAAATGAAAGAACACCCACTGGCGAATAAAACAGGCATGCAGGCAGAGAATGGGAGAAGGAAGCAATATGGGAGGCAATTCCTGTGGTGGGATCTCAGATGATACCACTGAAAAATGTGTGTAAATTAAGCAACCCCTTCACATGCATCGTTCCGAGCTGATAAAAGATATTGGCCTGTCTTGATCTTGCCCATTATTTCCCCAGAGGCACACCGGGGCGTGCAGCGTGCACAGTGCTCTGGGTATATATAAAAAGGTCTTGATCAGGGTTTCTTGCAATAAAATGGAGTCATAGGAGGTCAATAACGTAAGCGGATGCCTTGGAGCTGCAGCACACGGCCTTGTGCTCCTAGGCATTCATCTCATCAAGCACACGTTCTCCTGGAAGACCATCCGAAGAAGTGGGTGCCGGAGGGCCGAGTCACGTCCCAGCTCCACTCCAAGATGTCGGAGCAAGTGTGGTTGTGGTAGCCGCTGCTCCCACCATAATCCTCTTTCACTGTGGCATCATGGGTAGAAGTGGCAACCGGATATGGAATTTTTGTTTAGGCCCATTCTATTGCAGTGTGTGTGTTATCCTACAGTCACACCCAGCTGGTGCTGATGATGTGGCAGAGCTGGTAAGGAATTCACAAGAGCTTTGCATGGCGTAGAGGTTTGGATGGCACAGTAAGCGAGGTTTGTGTCAAGCAAAGGTGAGCAACCTGAGGCTTTTGCCTACAGGAGGATGGTGCAGGATCATGGGCACTGCAGCCAAAACATCTGCAGGGCCAGAACTTGCCCATCCCTGACCCGAAGTAACAAGGCCTTTGACAATTGCACCATGGGCCACAGCTGCTGACGTATCGCTTGTGACACAATAAATCTGGTACAATTCAGAGCACAGATTACTAGGCCTGGGAGAACTGGTAACTGGTTATCCTAGCATGAAACAGTGGCCTGAGACAGCGACAACAGTCCATGCAACTGATCAGCAAATTGTTTCAGTCCATAAAAAATTCTGCTGATGCACATCTTTCAGTTGACTTTTGTAGTACTTGTCTGCAAGCCCCATTGAACTAAACCCAGAGAAGGGAAAAAAGTTTATGTGCTGGGTTAGGGATCTGAGTGATCTGGGTTCTAGTCCTCACTTGACGATGAAGCTCATATGTGAACAACTGGGTGACTTTGGGCCAGTTACTCATTCTCGGCCTAACCTACCTTACAGGGCTGTTTTTGTTGTGAGATTAAAAATGGAGAGGAGAAGAATTATGTAAAAATTCCTCACAAAAAGAAAGAAGGCAGCATATCAGGATAGAAGTATTGTAATAATAATTATTAGTTTTATTGTGTAATTCTTTAATTGAGTGGCATAAAACATTCACATTGTTATCATTATCATCATCATCATCTAAATGGTAAGCTAGTAGGAAGGATTTTGTTACCATTATAATTAATAGGGTTTTTTAAAAAAAATTCTGGTATAAGTCTTTGAGGAAGCTCTATTCTGTGGTGAGTTTCTGTCATTTAAATGTGAATGTTGCTCAGTTCTCTGAGTTGTAAAACCTTCATATTGACCCTGGATTACTAATAACATTGTTTTAAGTAAAAGCAAATGCTTAACACTTGCTCCCACTCACTCTGTTTGCTCGTGGCGTGGCACATAAGTAAGTGCATAAAGGAAGCACCAGATTGGTGTAAAATAATATGTTATAGTTCCATGTGCTCATTTTCTTTGGTTTCTCAGAACCCAGGAAAATGTCTTTAGAAACTTTTATTGGAGGGGGAAGGGAATATGTATTATCCAAAACATTTTCAAGAGCATCTATTAAGGCAACTTCTCTATGAAGTGCTAGACAGAATGTTCAAAGACTAATTTCCCATGCGACATTTCATTTAGTTATTGTGTGACTCAATAAGGGGCAATGCAGTAAATTGAAAGGTGGCCCTTAAAGAAGGGGCAGCTGGCAATCTCAAAGGAGTGTTCCTTGGCAGGTGTTGAACTTTTAGGCAGCAATCCGTGTCCTCAGCAATCTGTTTTTATGCCCTTCTGTAACCTCTCTTATCTGAATTACTGACAATGCTACTGCCTGTGTCATTCTGACTTTCCTTTCTTTACTGCTTCTAGGTAGCCCTTATGCTGTAATTCCAAAACACACATTTCTGTTGGTATTGCTCTGGGTTTTGTGCTCTGCCAATACAGTCAGTAATTCTGCCATAGAAATCTTCATGTGGGCATAGCAGCAAAGGAGTTTGTTTTCATCAGTCAGTCCTTTTGAGTATGATACTACATCATCAAATAGATTGGTTCTACGTGGTTTCTGAGTTCATTTTCCTATCATTTAACACATTTCTACATTGTCCAATAGCCCAAGCTTTCTGGGAAGTTTACATAGATCAAAACCTTAAAAACACATCAGGAGAAGAGAAGAAAGGTGGCCATCAGCTTACATCCACTGGGAGAACTGTTCCTGCTGCTGGTAAATTTCACCTCTGACTTGCAATTCTGTGCACCCCAGGAAATCATTCCTTCAATTTTGCTGTTTTGAGAGGGGTGGCAAAATTATCGTGCTGGTAAGGGAATATTTCAGCTGAGACTCTGTTTCTGTAGGGAGTAAAGATTAAGCATTTAAACTAGGGATGTAGCCCTCCAGATGTTGCTGGGTAACCAATCCCATTATCCTTGACTATTGGCAATACTAGCTAGGGTGGATGGGAGGAGGGGTGCAACAACATCTAGATGGTCACAGGTTCCTTACCCCTAGCTTAAATCAGAGGTCTTGCAAGCTTACAAAAGTGGGTACCACTTTCCTCCCTGTGTAACACATGGCGTGATTCATGTCAATTTATGTGCACAGCTCAAGAGAGGAGGCTGCCACCCTAATGCAGCCCGCACCCCATGTAAGTTCAGTATCCCTGCTTTGAACAGTGCTATTGCTAATATACACATTGCTAATACAGCTTCATTCCTCTGAATTCAAGGAACAACCTCTGCATATTTTCCTATAAACACAGACCAGATGAAAGTGATACTACCAGTGGAGCTTAAATCCCAAAGCGGAATGAGGAGAGTGTTGATGCTGATACGTTCTAGTTGAGCTGATCTTTTCCCAGGTCAAGTGATAAGTAAACACTGCAAAAGGAAACATCCCTAGGAAACTTTAGAGAGGAGTCTTTGCTATTGTCCTGCTTTGATTTCTAAAATTATTAGTGCTTATGGGCAATTAGCAAATATTTGCTTTAGACTCTGCATATTTTAAGGCAGTACAACATTTTATTCTTCTGCATCAGAACATACTACTGATTATTTAATGAACTGATCAATAATGGTTAACTCTCTTCCTTTTGATTTCAGTGAAATTTCTGTAATCAACATTATTTACATCCCTAATACAGTAAATGGCTGTTGCAGAAGCAAGAAAGAAAAAAATTCTCAGGCATGAAATCAAAATGCCATGAGTCAGGATACTGCAGGATGCCATAAACCTTTAGGACTTCAGCTAGGAAAACATTGACAGTCCCTAAAGCAATTGCTTCATCATTTTTAGATTGTAAAAAGGAGGAAGAAGGTCCTTCACATATGTCAGTTCAGGCTCAGTTATTTGATCATTTCATCTTCCAATCCTATTATTAAATGAAAAACTATAAAAGCATTTTTGTCTCCACTCCACAATTCTCGTAAGTGCCAAATTATTTCTTGCGTGAGAACAGTCCATTTCTGAGCAGCCCAAATGCCAAAGCAATACAATAGTAGAGCCGTTGTTTAAATTACTATATCTGCATACTTCAGAGATATGTCTTAAATAAAATTAGCAGGGATTTAGTGCTACCAAGTTGCCCTCCAGAACAAGATGTCACAAAGCACCTTAACTCTCACCAACCTTCCTTCATGAGTTCATGAAATGTAAAACACACCTCAAAACTCTTGGCATGTCTCCAGCTTTATGGTCTTTCATCCTCCAGGATCCATCCCACTCTAAGGTCAGCTTCTTCTTGTGGCCTGGAGTACGAATGGCAGCTCCTCTTTTCTGGCACTTCTGAAGGGTCATAACATTTCCCAGATGTAAAACAGGATGCTTCTGTTTTCAGGTGTAACACCCCCATTCCTGTCTAAGCATAACAGCCCGAACCTACCTTGCCCTTCTCCCAAGACCACACAGATTGCTGAAAGAGTCCATTCTGTTTGCTGTAGAGTGTACTTTCCTTATTCTGCAATGTCTTATCCTGCATTGTTTTCAGCACTGAGACTGTTTTCCCCCTAATGCAAGATAGACATAGTGGGAAATCATAATTGTCATATAATACATTTCAGACTCTTCAGGACTTCATTGCGGCTGTGAGCAGGAGGACTGTGTATTGCAAATGCTTTAATGTCCATGCATGGTCGTTTATATTCATGCGGCCTGCAAACACACTGCATCCCCGACCCTGCCTCAGATATTTGACTTTGAGAAACCCAGTAAGGAAACCTTGTCTACGCTCCACTATTGTATCAACACAAATTGAGACAGGGCAGCTTGAAAGGGCAGCATAGGAACATTGAGTTAGCAGTGATGCCAGCTAGCTTTCCTTTTGGCTCATATTTCAGCATAATCTTCAGTAACTATTCAGAGAGCTAAGAATAAAGCTCAAGGGCCCAGAAATTCTTAGAGCTTGAATAGGATGGATTTTATAAAAATTAGTTCTTAATGCCGGCATATTATTAAGGTCCCTTTCCTGCTCTTCATGCAGCTGTAACTTTCTGTGCCTGACACAGCACTTCATGTTACACCAAAAATTTGGCAGATAATAATGTTCATTTGAAAACAAATACTCTAAATGCATTCTTTCCCTAAGTATATGCCATTGTGATTGTTTTATTCTGGAACACTTGCTGCCTAATAAGCTTTACTGGGTTGGAAGCATAAACCTGGAATTGATCCTACTCTTTTGAATGCCTTTCCCCTCACAGGGGATATAAATATTTTACCAAAGAGAATAAATTAAAATAGTTGTGTTTACTTTCAACAGCCCTTCAAAGGAGCTGTTTTGGTGGGTATGAATGGAACTGTCTTTTACATGAGCATGAAACAGAGGAGAAAGGGCGCTGCTCAGGAGCAGTTTTGCATTCTGAGCTACCTCAGAGGTTTCCACAATAAATTCAGAAACAACCAGTTCTAGGCAGGCCACGTCCTGGACTTGTCCCTTCCCGCCATGTAACTGCACAGACACCTGTTCAACCTGGTATGTCATAGCATCCTTTTTCACTCCACGCATGAGAAATAAGGGCAACAAATCCTGAACAAGGAAGAGAAGCTGAAATTATTGTCATTTTGCCATTTTAGGGGTATACAAAGTTGTTTGGAATGTAAGCAATATACTTGTTGAGGAAGCAGGGTTGACTGTAATCCTTGTTCTCTCTCTCTCATTCTCATTCATGACTCAACCAACATTAAGCCACATTTCTCTGGCTTGTATATAAGGGGAAAGTCTGGGTTAATAAAAGACATGATCTTGCCCTGAATGGGGCATGCAGTGGAAAGAGGGGAAGGGGAAGAGTATTTGGCCAAGGTGCTCAACTGCATAAAACGGGATATGAAGTCACAAATGACTACCTGAACCAAGCCACTGGGGGGTTTAAGTCCTCTGTATGATGCAGTTTCCTGCACTGTAGTTCTGGGGAAATCTCAGCAGAAAAAAACTCAGCTTTAGGAATGGATCTGACCTAGGATTCACATATTTACAGAAGATACTAGCCATTAGAAAATAGATGATAAGTATAAAGAACCTGGTTTAATTGCTAGTTGTGATCAAATATAGTGGAAGATAGTTCATGCTTGCAGATTCCAAAATACTAAATTTTATGTATAGGGCAGTATAAATATTACACGTAAAATCACTTCAAAACAATGGTTGATTTCATCAAGGAACACAAATTGTTCAAGGCAACGTTCAAATTGTAATCAAGCTAATATAACAGAGTCAAAAACAGTAAGAACATCGAGCATGGGCTTAAATAAAACAAAATAATGTACTATATGATAATCAAACAAAAACCTTAAATTTTCTAACTTGGAACATAATTATTGCTGCATTTAAACTTTTTTTTTGGAGGGGGTCATCATCTGCTTGCATTTCAGCTGCTTCAAATCACAAAGTTAGAGAGGAAATATTTTGGTGTATCTTAGCACTAGGGATTTTATCAGTGAGTTACTGTATGAGTTAATGAAGTCTTTTGATACCAGCTTCTCTCAGTACTAGAAGATTTTAATCTAAAAGGGGGGAATTCTCATACTCAATTCCTTTTGCCAACTACCTTTTTAACACCTGTTTTAAGTCCTCAGGATTTGACCTACTATGCCTTAAATTAATTGTGTATGCCATTTAGATTAAAATTTCACTTCAGTTATGTTCTTGTTGCTGAAACCTCTTGAAGACATAATAAAAACAAGATTGTAAGTGGACTCTTTTTACCAAGTCGTCATTTATGTTTCTCAAACATTTATTTTGTTTGTTTTCTGTATTGCCCAACAGCCAAACAGCACATGATTAAGAGACTACTCCTTAATGTCAGCTGACATGAGGAAGGAATATAAATAAAATTATACTATCATACTACATTTTCACAGAAAATAATCTAAGACAAGTGAAATATAGTGATTCCAGGAAAATAAGACTTCATAGGGGTCTATACAAAGCTTTAAAATTGCCAACAGCTATGAACAAATGTCTATTTCAGATAATTAAGCTGCAATCCGGTGTAACAACCAGCTGCACTGGAGTCTCCGCCTCTCTGCAGCTAGCAGGGCACAACTCCCAGCCCTGCTTTCCCTGGTCCCCAAATCCCGAGGGCCAGAAACTGGATTCAGCACATGACAACCCAAGCATTGGAGAAAACTTGTTTATCAATAGACAGGATTAACACAATAGGGGTGGAGGGTCTTAAAACACTGTCACACACAACACACACCACAGAGGGTAGGAAAGAAAAAGGGAATTGGAGAACAGCTAAACTAAATCTATACATTCTTGGCTCCCTCAGTTAGGCCAGTTGGCCCCTTCCGACCCAAAATAACAAAGCTAGCTGTTCCTAAAACTAGCACAGTATACCATACCCAGCATAGCCTTCTCCTTTGTAGACTAGCGCAGCATCCTTCAGCAGAGCCTTCAGCAGCAACAGGAAACCTCTCCTGCGAGAAGAAACCCAATCTGTCCCAGCCCCCAGCTTTTATCCTGATTAAATCAAACAAATGACTCATGGGGCAACATCTCCTGACATTACCCAGCTGAGAACTGTGTGAATTCTCCTGGCCTTGGAAGTAATTTACAGTATCTTAGGGCATTTTGTATCTTAGGGCAGTATCTTAGGGCTCCTTCATGGATCACTGCCTTGTCATGGCGAAGGGGCTTGCATAGCTCAATGAAGCTATGAGCTGTGCCATGCAGGGCCACCCAAGACGGACAGGTCATAGCAGAAAGCTCTGACAAAACGTGATCCACTGGAGAAGGAAATGGCAACCCACTCCAGTGTCCTTGCCATGAAAACCCCATGGACAGTACCAAAAGGCAAAAAGATATGATGCCGGAAGATGAGCCCCTCAGGTCGGAAGGTGTCCAATATGCTACTGGGGAAGAGCAGAGGGCTAGTACTAGTAGCACCAGAAAGAATGAAGTGACTGGGTCAAAGCCGAAAGGACACTCAGTTGCACATGTCCCTGGTGGTGAAAGGAAAGTCCGATGCTGCAAAGATCTATACTCCATAGGAACCTGGAACGTAAGATCCATGAATCAAGGCAAGCTGGATGTGGTCAAACAAGAGATGATAAGACTGAACATCGACATCTTAGGAATCAGTGAACTAAAATGGACAGGAATGGGTGAATTTAATTCAGATGACCATCAGATATACTACTACAGGCAAGAATCCCTCAGAAGAAATGGAGTAGCCTTCATAGTCAATAAAAGAGTAGGAAAAGCAGTACTGGGATACAATCTCCAAAATGACAGAATGATCTCAGTTCGAATCCAAGGCAAACCATTCAACATGGTTGAATCCAGACAAGACGGAGGTCCTGTTGGTTGGCGGTTCGGGCTTCAGAGAAGGTGACCTGAACCTTGTCCTGAATGGGGTTGCACTCCCTCCTAGGGACAAGGTCCGCAGCTTGGGAGTGCTCCTCGACCCGGAGCTTTCACTTGAAGCTCAGGTGACAACAGCGGCGAGGAGCGCTTTCCTCCAGCTTCGGCTGATTCATCAGCTGCGCCCCTACCTGGAGTACGACTGCCTTGCAACAGTGACTCATGCGCTGGTGACTTCCCGTCTTGACTTCTGTAACGCGCTCTACGTGGGGCTACCCTTGAAGACGGTCCGGATACTTCAATTGGTTCAGAATAGAGCTGCCAGGCTGCTGACGGGGACTGGACGTTATGTTCACATGACGCCAGTTCTCCGTCAGCTTCACTGGCCCCCATTGAAGTCCGGGCCCAATTCAAGGTGTTGGTAATGACCTATAAAGCCCTAAACGGCTTGGGTCCTGGTTACCTGAAGGAGCGCTTACATCCATATTTGCCCAGTCGCCCCCTGAGATCGGCGGGAGAGGCCCTTCTCCGGGAGCCCTCCGTGAGAGAAATTAGGAGGGTGGTTACTCGGAGAAGGGCTTTCTCAGCGGTAGCGCCTAAGTTATGGAATGCGCTCCCCAGAGAGGTCCGCCTGGCGCCGTCGTTATTTGTTTTTTGGCGCCAGGCTAAGACCTTTTTATTTAAGCAACATTTTAAATGCTAAATACAATTGAATTTTATCTGGCCAGGGCGGCTTATTTTATAATGTGAGTTTTAATTAAGATTATTTTATATGGATTTTAACTTGTTTTATCTATGTTGTAAGCCGCCCCGAGGCTTCGGCGAATGGGGCGGCATAAAAATGTTTTAATAAATAAATAAATAAATAAATAAACATCACAGTAGTCCAAATCTATGCCCCAACCACTGGTGCTGAAGAGACTGAAGTTTACCAGTTCTATGATGGCCTACAACACCTTCTAGAATTAACTCCAGAAAATGAAGTCCTTATCATCATGGGGGACTGGAATGCTAAAGCAGGAAGCCAAAAGCTAACCGGAATAACAGGCAAGTTTGGCCTTGGAGTACAAAATGAAGAAGGGTGCAGGCTGGTAGAATTTTGTCAAGAGAACACGATGGTCATAGCAAACACTCTTTTCCAACAACCCAAGAGACGACTCTACACATGGACATCACCAGACGGTCAACACAGAAATCAAGATTGACTATGTGCTCTGCAGCCAAAGATGGAGAAGCTCTATACAGTCTAGACCAGGAGCTGACTGTGGCTCAGATCATGAGCTTCTTGTTGCAAAATTTAGGCTTAAAGTAGGGAAAAGCACTAGGCTACTCAGGTATGACCTAAATCATATCCCTGATGAATATGCAGTAGAGGTGACAAATAGATTTAAGGAATTAGATCTGATAGACAGAGTGCCTGAAGAACTATGGACAGAGGTTCGCAACATTGTACAAGAGGCAGCAACTAAAACCATCCCAAAGAAAGGAAATGCAAGAAAGCAAAATGGCTTTACAAATAGCTGAGGAAAGAAGGGAAGCGAAAGGCAAGGGAGAAAGAGAAAGATACAAACAATTGAATGCAGAATTCCAGAGAACAGCTAGAAGAGATAAGAATGCCTTCTTAAAGGAACAGTGCAAAGAAATAGAAGAAAACAATAGAACAGGGAGCACCAGAGATCTCTTCAATAAATTTGGAGATATGAAGGGAACATTTCATGCAAAGATGGGCATGATAAAGGACCAAAATGGCAGGGACCAAACAGAGGCAGAAGAGATTAAGAAGAGGTGGCAAGATGACACAGAAGAACTATACAAGAAAGAGCTTAACGTCCCTGATAACCACAATGGGATGGTCACTGACCTCAAGTTGGACATCCTGGCATGTGGAGTCAAATGGGCCTTAGGAAGTCTGAGCAACGACAAAGCTAGTGGAGGCGACATTATTCCAGCTGAGCTACTCAAAATCCTAAAAGATGATGCAGTAAAAGCACTACACTCAATATGCCAGCAAACTTGGAAAACTCAACAGTGGCCACAGGATTGGAAAAAGTCAGTTTACATTCCCATCCCAAAGAAGGGCAATGCCAAAGAATGTTCAAATTACCGCACCATTGCACTCATTTCACATGCTAGCAAAGTTATGCTCAAAATCCTACAAGCTAGGCTCCAGCAGTATGTGGACCGAGAACTACCAGAAGTACAGGCAGGATTTCAAAGAGGGAGAGGAACTAGAGATCAAATTGCCAACATACACTGGATCATGGAGAAAGCTAGGGAGTTCCAGAAAAACATCTACTTCTGCTTCATTGACTATCCTAAAGCCTTTGATTGTGTGGATCACAACAAATTGTGGCAAGTTCCTAAAGAGATGAGAGTACCAGACCATCTTATTTGTCTCTTGAGAAACCTGTATGCGGGTCAAGAAGCAACAGTGAGAACTGGGCACGGAACCACTGATTGGTTCAAAATTGAGAAAGGAGTTCGGCAAGGCTGTATACTGTTGCCCTGCCTATTTAACTTATATGCAGAGCACATCATGAGAAAGGCGGGGCTAGATGAATCACCAGTTGGAATTAAGATTGCTGGGAGAAATATCAACAACCTCAGATATGCAGATGATACCACTCTACTGACAGAAAGTGAAGAGGAACTAAAGAGCCTCTTGATGCGGGTGAAGGAGGAGAGTGCAAAAGTTGGCTTAAAACTCAACATTAAGAAAACTAAGATAATGGCATCTGGTCCTCTCACTTCCTGGCAAATAGATGGGGAAGAAATGGAGGTAGTGACAGATTTTATTTTCCTGGGCTCCAAGATCACCGCAGACAGGGACTGCAGCCAAGAAATTAAAAGATGTTTGCTCCTGGGGAGGAAAGCTATGGCAAATCTAGACAGCATACTAAAGAGACATCATCCTGCCAACAAAAGTGCGTATAGTCAAGGCTATGGTTTTCCCAGTTGCAATGTATGGCTGTGAAAGCTGGACCATAAGGAAGGCTGAGTGCCAAAGGATTGAGGCCTTTGAATTGTGGTGCTGGAGAAGACTCCTGCGAGTCCCTTGGACTGCAAGGCGATCAAACTGGTCAGTCCTAGAGGAGATCAACCCTGACTGCTCTTTAGAAGGCCAGATGCTGAAGATGAAACTCAAATACTTTGGCCACCTAATGAGAAGGAAGGATTCCCTAGAGAAGAGCCTAATGCAGGGAACAACAGATGGCAAAAGAAGAAGGGGATGGCAGAGGATGAGGTGGCACGATGGAGTCACTGAAGCAGTTGGTGTGAGCTTAAGCGAACTCCGGGGGATGGTGGAGGACAGGAAGGCCTGGAGGAATGTTGTCCATGGGGTCGCGATGGGTCGGACATGACTTTGCAACTAACAACAACAACAGGGCATTTTGCATTCCAGGTCCTCCCACAGCCTTGGTGCCTTGCTTTCCTTGAATCTGCACCTGGCTGAATCAAGTGTTAACCCTTCCCTAGCCAAAGAGTCCTCAGCCCTCTTTTCATTACATCCAGTAACAGGCAGGGACAACCATGTTAAGAGGAAGCCTATCCTGTTTCGCAGGTCAGCAGCTCTCAGTCCCGCTGAATTCAGTGAGGTGAACTCCCTGGTAAATATGTTTAGGATGACAGCCCTAACCGATGCATTTATTTCACATAGTTATGCCCCAGCTTTCTTCTGTCTTGAAACGCAAGGGGGTCTATACAAGTTTCACAGGCAGTTGCCCATCCAGGGGCCCAAACCAACTTGGCAGCATCACATGTCTTCAGACCAAGCTGATTTATTAAATTAATAATGTACTTACCCCTCACTTTCTGCATGTGCTACTTTGTACTGTGTAAATAGGATGCCCAAGGAGGCAGGAGAGTAGTGGGAGTGGAGAGGTGGAAGCACCCTAGAAGCATGAAGGAAGAGGCAAACAACCTTCAGGCTAACGGTTGATAGTAATAATTTATCATGTACAAACTGCCCAACACATTTGGAGCCAAAATCTTCCTGATTCTTATCCATGAATGACTTAGAATCCCTTACTCAAGAACATACTTTCACAGTGCCAGAACTGTTAATCAATCAGTGCAACACACACACACACACACACACACACACACACACACACACACACATTTAGCAACAGTAACTCTGGATTTCTATACAATAGTAATTTGGAGATGGACACGTTTCAGAACATGAGGGCTTTATTGTGTATTCATCCTGCCTCAAACACAACATTTCATGGAGTTGTGCCCAGAGAATGACATGTTCCATTTTGTTTTCCCACTAGTTCTTCCATCTTTTTTTTCTTACCAGAAGAAAAAGGAAAGAAAAATCTCTTAAGAGAAAGGATGAAAGAGCTGCACAAAATGACTCTGTAACTGATACAGCTAGGAGCCGTCTAACTGGAAGCACCCTGGACAGGCAAAAGACAGTATTTTGAACTCAGCTTGCATTGACTCTTTCTGTCACTAGTGATTAAAGCCTCACTAGTCCACCCCTATCGACCATCATTACTATCTTCTCTCTGATTGGGCTACTCTGGAATGAAGTCTTAAATATCTCCTCAAACATCTTTTACTTGATTTCCAAATATACATTCTAAGCTTAGACCCTATTTCTCTCTCTCAGAAATAACCAAATTAACTAGAAATAGCTAAAATCATTTCTGAATCATTAAACAGGTGAGATTATCCCCTAAATAAATATCTGATTGGCTGTCCAAACCATTCATTTATACCTTCCTTTCTCATTGGCCTAAACAAGAATCCATGCTCATTATGATGCTGACTCTTACTGGCCTAATAAGCCCATAAAATTTAACCCAATCAAATCAGGAATCCAGAGATGCTCTTGAACTCTCTCAAAATGTGTTTCTGCTCTAGAACTTTGCACTTACTCTGAAATTCAGCAATTAAATGCAGCCAGTTAAGATGTATTCAAGAGTGCAACTGTCAGGGTTTGATACTGAGGACAAAGGCTTCAGGATGTGATCCTTCTGGCTATCCTAAGCCCCAGCAGGCAGAGCAAGAGGGGCAGTGCTGCATTTTCGCCTCCCTTTCCTGCTTTTCTGCACTTTCGGCCAGGTGACATGCCTTGCTGAGCAGGGGGGGAAATGACAAGGTTGTCGAACACTGCCCACCGCTGTGGCACACCCTTTCCCTCCTTCTCACCTCCCACTTCAGCCTTGGAAGAGAAGCCACCTCAGAGCTTTCGGTGGCAGCTGCTCTGCTCTCCCCGTACATCAGGAAAGGAAATCTTGTGCCTCCCCGGGAACATCAGATTGTTCCTTAAGTAAGACAGAGTCTTTATTTTTTTAATTACAAGATTGTCCGTGAGGTTTTTTTTACTTCCCCCTTTCCTTTCTCCCTGCTTCCCATTTCCCCAAATAAAGTCCTGAATATACATGGCAGTTGGTCTTCCTTGTTTTTGAAAGGGCATTTCTGTGGGAATAGAAAAAAACCCTTTCGATAAAATCTTCCCTGGGTCCAAAGAATGCACAATTGTTAATGCATTCCTGAGTTTAGGATAGCTCACCAGAATCTGTGGCTTTGGGGAAAGTAAATCGCAGGCTCCTGACAGTTTGCTATGTCTCAGGCTGGGCTTACAGGACTTGTCTTTGGCAGGAGGGCTCAAAAATTCTGGCGTGCTCCCTGTGCCAGCAGCCTGTTGAGATTCTGTTATGGGGAACCCTTACAAAACTGGGATCTACCACTAAGGAAAGCGGCTGCTCACATCCAGAAAAATAGGCCCTTCTTCACTTGCTAGCACGCCACAGGACACATGCCGCCATTCCAGTGAGTGACTTAGTTCAATTTTGATATTTAGTTTAACTGCAGTTAATGTAAACATTCCCCAGGCCTCGGATTATTGTACACATTGGCTGAATTGCCCGCAGCTCTGAAAACAAGGCTTGGAGGAAAAAATACTTTAAGGGTCCGAAAACAAGCAATGATTAGCTATGCTTTTCCAGGGAGTATCTTCATAATTTTCTAGTCAATTTCTTTCTTTTCCCCCTTCCCTTTTTCCACCTGATAGAAGGATTTTGCAGATAAAACTATTCCATGTGTAGGACAGTTCTTCTAACAGAAAACAAAATGGAATCCAAAGCACGTCCATCATGTTGCATGGATTATGTATGGAGTTTTTGCCTTTATAGAACATTATTAGAGATTAAAACAATGCTCCATGCTCCTCAAGGAAACCACCACAATCCCAGTTGAGTTCAATGAGAGTCTCTGATGCTAACCTAAAAAGAACATATTTATGAAGACCTACACTAAGGTGTGGGTGAAGATAGTTCTTCCAAAAGCAGCCTTGTTCATCAAAGGTCTTAAAACTTAATTTTAAAATAATACAATGTATTAACTGGTTAGGTTTGTGTAGACATTTGTTGGCTTTTATACAAGCTTGAGAGACGATGGGATTTATTCATTTATTTAATTTCTATACCGCCCATAAGCCCAAACTGGCTGTCAGGGCAGTTCACAGAGTCAAAAAAACAACAGCACAAAATAAAATACCAAGTAACAAAATCAGTAAGATTAACATCAAATAGACATAATATAAAAACAACAGCAGGCCTAAAGCAACTGCTTTCAAATTAGTCCAAAGGTACAGCAGGAGAACTAGAAATACAAGATAAACACAGACTTAAAATTGGTTTTAAAAGAATTAAAACCACTTAACTATTCAAATGATGGGTATATAAAAAAGGTTTTTTTGCCTGGCATCAAAAGGAATAGCAGTCTAACCCATCTGGAGGGACCAGACTGGAGAAGGCTGGGGTATCGCATATCAGTAACAGTACAGACCTTTCCTTGATATGTTTCATTCCTTGCTAAGTCCATACAGGATTAAAGCTCAAGATACAATTTCTAATAGAATTGAGAGGGGGAAAGTGTAACTCATTTAATTAGCTTTTCAATGAATAATTTGCCATGTTGCATATGAAAAGAAAGCTCTTCTTAGATTAGCACTTAACAGGGCCATGCACCTCTTACTACATTTCATGTTTTTAAGTCTCCTTTGCCTCATGTGAAAAGCATATTTGTAACAAAGTCAACAACACTGTTGGTGGAAGCAGGAGTTTTTGCAAAGTTCTGTCTCCATGTATGAAAATGCATCGTTTGGTTATCTTCCTATAATATGAAGAATCTATAAATGTAATATATGCAATACCCTAAAGGGATAAACGCAGTTGCTCTGAAAGATGGAAGCTTCGTTTTTATATATTGTGAAAAAAGATAAATGCAAGTAGAAACAAGAAAGTTTTTGTTGCACAAACTCCCTTGAAATGAATGAATGTAATTCCATTCCCAGGCTAGGAACCACCTTGCATGATAGATAACTGTGCCCAACATATTATGGCCTAGCTTAGTTTAGTTTAGCAAAACAACTTTTGGCTTCCTTAGTATGGCTACTTTTTCATTGTTTACAGTCAGCATTTAAATTAAGGATTGGCAGATGGGAACTTTTCAGGCTTCTGGATTACACTTCTCATCAGTGCTAACTTGTATGGTCACCAATCAAGGATTATGCAGATTGTGGTTAAAAAAGAGCAGAATGGTATGAGGTCGCCCGACCCAGATCTAAATTGAGATGGAATTATCTGGCTAGTATCAAATGCAGATGATAATGACTGTGTGTGTTGATGTGACTACTAGATCTACTAGACAGATAATCTGACCTTACAATTTGATACCTATCATGAAATGTGCATACTTATTTGAATTTTGAGAATTGCATCAGTTTGCATGGACAGGTTCAAATCATTTTGGAGGTAGAGAACATTTCCTCTGGTAGCAGCATTAATAGTAGTTCCTTGTCTCTTTTTTGGCCTCTTGTGACTGTAACAAGATGGATTTTGCACTCCAGGCAGATGATTTTCCCTTGGAAGGAAACATTTAAAATGGAATCAGTCCTCAGAGATCAACTCTGTTCGCATGAGCAATATTCTCATTCTCATCAACATGGCTATAGTGGACACTTCTCCCCTTCTTACTAGGAGGCACAGGCATGCAGGGTGCGGACACAAAGGATAGCAAAAGAGATGCCTCTGATTTCTGGGCAGCAGTGCTGGCTCAATAGCAAAATATTTTTGCCTTAGGTGAAACAGAAACAAGCTACCGTTGCAGAATAGGGTTGAAGATTTCAACTGTTGTATGCCTCTACTGTAAGCCCTTTGAAAGCACTTCTTAATGAGCAGCACAAAATAATCATTGTGGCATAAGAAGATGAAGAACAACATCCGTTTAGCATGTTATTAAACACTGTCTATGCTTGTCCTAATTCACATTTTGAGTGAATAGGTGGTATTCAGGCTTTTCAGAGATGAGGGATAATTGCCATTTGTAAGTGCGTGTTCTTCACCTTTTTTGCTCCTTTGAAAACAACTGGCATTCAGTGGGGGATTTCCGTGATAAAAGGTGACGTGAAGCCTTCTCTGGCAATTAGACACTTTGGCCTTGAGGAGCCATTGCTGTTGAAAGTGAAATTGGCTTCCCAGGAGATTATGTGAGCAATAAAGAAAGTTGCAGATGAGTTTGTGTAACAGCATTTAAACCACACCCTTTTCATTACTGTCCTCTTTCTGGGAAGCAGAAAACCCAGCAACTCACTAGTAAGACGACTGTTCTATTTGTTTAAGCCATTTTACAACCCACACTTCTTTTAAAAGTGCTTATTTCCCTGAGGAGACAAGCAGAGGGTTCTATCTTACAAGCCAAGTATGCCAGCGTGTAACTGGATTAAATGAGTCTTTCCCATGAACTGCAGTATGAAAAATGCCCTTAGCAGGAGGTCAGGATGCAAGGAAGCACTCCAGAGAAATCAAGCTGACCAGGGGGCTACAATATGAAATATTGCCAGAATGGCTGTGCTTGAGCTTTCAGAGCTGCTCCGGCATGTTGGGCACCTATAGATCCCTTGGGAACTGGAGGAAGATTTCCTTCGCAAATCCTAGCCGGAATGAGTGAGTGGGAGGTATCAGTAAGAATATTTGGTAGTTAGCATTCAGCCTTTCACAAAGATGCAAGTCAAGTTTGGCTCTGTCTTCATATTGGCAGGCTGTTGCCTTTCCTAACCACCAGGCTGGCTGCATGTCCAAATAGCAAAAGCACTGAGTGGCAAGCCCTCTTGCCCTGATCTGGCACTGGCCATTTTGTCCCCGTCACAGCTATGACACCACGTGGGAAGGACCAGCAGAGGAATCAGGCAGGGAGTGGAGAGGTCCCTGGTTTGCACAATGTTTTGAAGTGCTTAAAGGGTTACCCAGAAAGGGGTTTGTTGAGCAATGCTAGTCAGCTTTGTCTGTTAGGCAGTGTATCACCCATCATCCTTATCCTTCCATGGCTTGCAGGACCCTTCTAGTTTACTGTTTGTGGAAGGCCATAAGAATGGGATCGATGATGCATTGAGCAAATATGCCAATACTTTGCTTAGAGCCTTGTCTGAAAGCTGTTGCTGATGTGAAAGAAAGTCAACAACTAACTGCAGACATCCATTCTGGAGAAAGCAGAGGGAAGAAAGGATGAGAGCAGGCACGTGACTGGGTTCGGCCAATCACAAGTGTATTGATTACAGCGTCCAGGTTTGACATTGTGACAGCTTGTTGCCAGCCAGCTGAATGGATTTTGCATCTGCCATGCCTGTTGAAGCAGTACTGCAAGTGCCACCTCTGCTCTTGTTAAGTCCTTACTGAGTCAGCGAAGAGAATCAGTCTCCCAAAGTTCAACTCAGTGGTCCTGCTTCATGCGCTTCACCTCCACCTCAAAGCAAAGCACTGGCACTTTGGGAATCCTTCCTGTAAGCTGCCTTTCAGGTGTTACATTTCAAGTTTCATATTAAAAGGGTTAGCATTTAAGCCCCTTGAGCAATTCTCTATTTTACATTGCTGTGACTAATACCAATTCTTTCCCCCAGTAAACTAAACAGATATTTATTGTACACATGTGTACTCTGTGGTGATTTATAAGGATTGAGATTGTTGGTGGGCGAGAAGGTGGATATTATTCAGAAATGGCTACATATATGACCCCAGCCCCAAGGAGTCCAGCAGTCCTTTGAGCAAATATATCAGATATTTAGAGAGAGAGAGAGAGAGAGAGAGAGAGAGAGAGAGAGAGAGAGAGAGAGAGAGAGAGAGAGAGAGAGAGACTGACTTCCATGCTATAGAGCAGAAAAGGATTAGTCTGGGAAAAGAGTTAGTCTGCTCAGTACAAGGCCCCTCAATGAATGTAATGCCAGTGGGTGTGTGCAAGCATCAAAGGAACTCTTCAAATTCCAAGAAAAGGTGGAGAAGGGGCAGAGCCAGGCACACTAGCCCTGTCCCATCCCATTGCACTTTGGGTGAAAGGTCTGTAGATAGAAGCGGTGTGTGCCTGGCTGAAAATGCATAGGCTCCTCAGTGTGCTCAAGAGCCCGTTGTGGTTGGGGTTCCTCACTGTGTGAAGCAGCCTAGGCGCACTCAGCCCCAATACCAGCCATTTCCACCGAATGTGCTAAGGCCTGGAAGAAGGTCAGTGGGAATCCTGGGGTAGACCTCACATGTGACTCTGCTTCTGCACTGCACTCATTCTTGGAACATGGAGGGCTTCTGATGGGAGACTAGGATGGATTTGAACCAACAGTATTCATGGTGTACTAGATTTCTCCATGAGTCCTTAGTGATTGATTAAAGAATGTAACACTGCAATATGTAACATTAAAAAGTAACCCAGTGAAGGGTTATAAGGTTGAAGGTCTTCAGTAGAACAATCTAAGCATAATTTTGAACTTGTATTGCATGGGAGTATGTGCCAATTGGATTAGCACACAATTAGTACATGAAGACAGCTAGTTTCTATATGCTAGTGTCCCTGTCCCCCAGTTACACCTGAGGAAAACCAAACATCTTGGAGAAGAGCAAGAGTAACAAAGATGCCTTGGAAGAGTGTGTGTGTGAGTGTGCACGCACTAAGAGTGTGATAGAGAAACAGAATCTAGTATTTAAAGCTGGCGCAGGTACTCTGTGCATACCAATGGAATAGAGTTATATGGTTGTTGCACCCTGAATGATGCATTAGGTTTAGGTGCACATTCCTACTCTGCTCACTGAACTGACTGTCTTCACAGGACCAAAGCAAAAACAGAAATGAAAGAAAGGTGATTACATGTTACAGTGGTGGTGTGCTACAAACCCTGATAACGATCAGAAGGGCGGAAGAACGAACTGTCATCTGCTACTTCAGTACAACAATAAAGGAAATCTCAATGAGATCGTTTAATTGCGTTGCTAATTGCATTGTTTCTAATGTTAGCAGCACAGAAGTCTGTGCAACATAATGTATCCTGGGTAAAGAAATTGACTTGGAAAGTAGCCAAGTGCAGCCAGTCTCATCATACTGCTTTTCCATTCTTTCCAGCACATTTATTCTGTGTAGTGCTTCATTCTTATGGGCTAGTTTACCCACGAGGTGGTCCACGCTCAAATGCCTTCGGTCCGTGCGCAGGCCTGCGCTGGGCCTGAAGCTGGCATCTCACAGCGGTACTCTCCGAATCTGTGCTGGGGCATTTGTAGCGCTTTCTGCTCGGGGCTCTGCGAGCCGCCTCCAGAAGGCTGGGCTGCAAGGCCGTGCGATGTGCAGGGAGCAGCTGGAAGCCCCTTTCATGGCAGTTCTGTTGTGGCCCCTTTTGCTTTTGAGGCCACAACAATGAATTTCTGTTTATCTTCCCAAATCCTAAAATACATCTCATTAAAGATTGGTTTGCACGCCACAAGATACCACCAACAGGATATCCAATAAACAGTGGGAACAAAAGATACATTCCTTTATTTAAGAGAAGGCATGCTGTCATGAGCTCCAGAGGCAACGTTAGAGGAAAGTAGGAACCACTGTGCAGCAGTATTTTAACTTTATGAAAAATCTGAAATTATTCACAGTGCCATCCAGTTAACGCTATACCATCTACAGGAATTGTTCCTCCAATTACATGTTGTCATTCTGAAATCTAATCATGGTTATGACTTGTAGGATGTTTTACATCCTAATATTTGCATGAACGTTTTCTGTGAGAGCATTTTGTATTTTTGGACGATGTGTTAAAAGGCATTTCCCAACAGGCTGGTCCCTTCCCCTTCCCCACAATGCTTAGTCCCGAGAGTCTCAAGCGAGCGGGAGGATTGCAGTGAGCGGCTGGCTAAAATGGGCCCGCTCCCGGCGGAAAGCCTTTCTTGCGAAGCCGTCGTGTGGCTTGACCAGGTTGCGCCAAACCATGCGAGCCTTGTGCTGAACTCTTCCACATGAATGGAGACACGCTTCCTGCGGCTGCATGTCAAGAAGCCAACGTCCTGATGAGGGAATGACCGAGTGGGTGCTGCTGCCTATTCAGGTTCACTGGATGCACAGGGCTTGGTTCTTCCACCTACTCCGAATAGCCTTTCATACAGATGGCGAAGGAGGCTAAACAAAAATTCACGCGTGAACTTTCTTTCTGCCTATGTGCATTAGGTCACTTTTCAGGCTCGCTCTGAAGCACTTGCGCCCTCACACCAAGTGATTGCCCATGATGCTGTTCATATTAGTGGCTACCTGCACGTGGTAAGAGCAGCAAGGGAGGCATCCCTATTATATCTGTCAAAGTACGTAAGGCTAAGAGTAATCCAAATACACTTTCCAAAAGGATGGGGCCTCCTGTGGCTATAATATGCACTCACTATTCAGTAAATGGCTGCCTTTGCAAATTAGAATGACATATAAGATCCTCAATATGCCCTTAGCTGCCTGCCCATCTTATTTTGCTTCTCACCCATTAAGACAGATGTTAAGCAGTTTGAAGATGCAGCAGGGAAAGAAGGGCACAGATTCTAGTAGCAAATGGCAAGGTGCCTGTATGACCTCAAAGGGTGACTGCTGTGTTTCTCTTTTTATCTCAGACGTGAATGCCATAGTGCTAGGGATGATGCCAGATGACAGATTTATCTTCTTAAGTGTAGGAAAAAAGAAATTGCAGCTTGTTCATTCATCTATTTAAAAGCAGAGCATATGAAACTTTATAATATTTACATGGGAGCTAGATGTACCTTTCACTCTTCCTTTTTTTGTCCCCCGGACTCACAGTATCACCTATGGCAGGAAGAAAACCCATTCAATCCGTCGTGTGTGTCTGTCCATTGTTTTCCATTTCAAAATACGTTTTCAAGAGAGGGAAAGGGAGCATTCTAGAGGGAGCACAGTGCAATGACAGGTACGGACTGGGCAGAAAGCAAAATAAAGGGGTGTGTCCAAGGCACAGGGTAGATTGGGAGAATTCTGTCTTAGAGGATGTCATCCAGAGAAGTTCTAGCACTACAACCTGTTGTGGTCGTACAAAAAAACTGGAAGGAAGGAAGGAAGGAAGGAAGGAAGGAAGGAAGGAAGGAAGGCAGGCAGGCAGGCAGGCAGGCAGGCAGGCAGGCAGGCAGGCAGGCAGGCAGGCAGGCCACTACTGCCACCATCTATGATGTGCCTTACCATATGACATTTTCAAATAACTTTTCTGTACCCAAAAAGTGCACTTCACTCCAGGTTTAGGACTGCCTAACACTCCCACCCGCCACCCCAGGTCAAGTCAAACATTGTCACATATCCACATGAGTACTTATAGCAGAGCCTATAGAACAAGGGTGGCTCTGGATGGTAAGTTAATCTTGTACCATTCAGTATTTTCATTATGGGCTTTCTACCTGTTTCTTCCTATTGCCAAAACTGTAAAAGAGGGAGAGAGAACAGGAATGACCAAGTAGTCAAACTGCAGAACCGTGAAAAGGTCATATTATGGAATGTATAATGTATTTAGTGCATATTATGTAGCTGTCTTCCCCAGAATTTATGGAGGGATTAAAAACCTCCTCTTACGACAAAGATCATAATGGGAACTGAAAATGCCACAACATAAATTGATTTTGTGTTAATGATTGTGACAAGAATGGAAAATAGATGGATGAAACATTACCTTTTAAACTTAAAACTCCTCTAGAGACATTATGTAAATGCAATTGCATAGCCTGTTTCACATCAGTCTGAATATGGCAATAACTAGTTCATGTGCATTTAGAATATACTGTATACAGTACGCGTAGAGGGCACGGTGGCAGAGGGAGGTGGCGTTACAGAATTGGAACCAACCGTTTTAAGCTGTTCAGTCCTGTGGATTTCATCATGATAACACAAAGGTACTGATCCTTTAGTCACTGTAATGAACATGGATGCAGAAATTGCTAATTTTCTTCATTCATCGAACAGGCACACGGAAGTAGCACACTGGACACACTGAAGGGATTGTGAGTTAGATGCTTCCCTCTCTGGTTTTACTCATTTGTTGATTTTAGGGATTCACGCCCTCACCCTTCAACAAGTTCCAAGGCAGGGTCACATCAGTTAAAATTATAAAAAAGTAAGATATATAAATAAGCAAAGATGTATATAATGTAGATGTCATCACATGGCTTGTTCCATCTATAGAATGGACACTCATGTGGTGCCTAAAAGAGGAGATGTTGCACTCAGAAAATAGGACCAGAGGATACTAATGTGCATAATATTTGCATACGCTGATGTGTGTGCATGCAAATTTGGAAAGAATGGCTTTCTAACTTGTAAGTAGAAAAGCATAACCCCTTACCATTGTGTGGAAGACTGACGAGAAGACTGGGCATGTGTGCACCTGTTTGCTGACCAGGATCTGGAGCTGGGCAAATCAAAGACTCGTACACTCTCTTTTTATGGTTGATTTGTCTTTAAACTGGATTTGGACTGGACAGCACTTCAGATATAGAAAGTCTTCAGCAGGGTACTGAAGGCTAACCTATCCTTCCCCCTCATCTGAACAGAAGTTATTTGAACTACAAACCCAGGTGCACAAAGCAAGGGCTGCAATGGAATATAGGAGGCCCATTTCCTCTGTGCCGTTCCCCTAGTGAGCTGTGTATCGCATGCTGAGGTGGCGGGAGAGAACAGGCTCTTATGGGCCCCACGGCAATCCCCCTGCCCATGTGTGAATGAAGTCAAGAAGACAAAAATTGCCGTGAAATGTTTGGTGGTAGTGAAGGTTAGGTCATGTGCAGATGGGCTTGCTCAGAATGAGAGCTGTCAAACACCAACAGTAAGTGCCACTTGCATTTCTTATGTCCAGGAAGGTACAGGAATGGCAGTGATGAAGCCAGGAACAGAATGTGGTGGTTCGGTGAAAGGAGCCACATTAAAATCACCTTCATTTCCAGCCAAACCATCTGAAGCTGCTAAACAAAGGACAAGCAATGAGATTTATGTTCTCTTGACAAGGAAAGATATAATGCAGTAGCTTATGGACATGTCTCATTGTGCTAATTGGAAGGCATTATGAAAAGGAGATAAGCATGTTGTGGAATAAATAATAATAGAGCACCACCACAGTAACGCTATTGTCCTGTGTTTTTGGTATTGTTAGGAATAGCTCCGAATAGTTAGGAATGTAAAGCAAAGCACTCCAAACACATGAAATCAAAGCAGCTGATATAGATGTGAAATTGCCTTAAACTGAGTCAGACCACTGGTTCTTTAGCTCAGTGTTATCTACTGGCACTGACTTTCCCATCTCCTGCTTCCTGACCTCCTTTAACTAGAGGATACAGGGACTGAACCTTGAATGCTTGGTATGCAAACATGAGCTCTAAACTCAACTCCAACACCTCCTATATCCAAAGAAACGCAAATGCGGAATTACCCAGACTTGGTCACAAACCCACATGGAGTTTCACTCATCCTGCATCACCCCTTTGCTCATGTGCCCCTTGGTAACATAGATCTCCCTAGTGCTCTACTGCATTGAACATAAGAAGAGCGCAGTGAGAGAGATTGCCAAATTCCATCCTGGAAAGAGACCTTGGTGGGTGTTTGTCCCCCAAAAGCTGACCTGTTTGTCATGGAGTTGTTTTGCTAGTTTATCACAGCAGCCTGATGAAAAGCTGACCTGGCCAAGCTGCCAGTTTCTCCCTGCTGAACTGACAAAAGAGTTCTCTCCAGAATTAAATGCTGCTATACACCCACAGTTGTGTTTGTTTATCTCTCCAACACTCATTTGTGTCTGGAGATTGTACCAAGTACAAAAGGCTTAAGCATGACTTGGCCCTAACCTGCACTGAGTATAGCGAAGTTTGGTAGCTCACACCGGCTTGCAAACCAGTGCAGATGGGATCATACCCTGATCCTTGCCTGAGCTGGAAGTCAGTGAAAGGAGCAAACCAATAGCAATAACAACAGAACTTGTGCATCACTTTCACATCCAAAAGGGTTCACATGTGCTGTTCAGTCATAAGCTTTACAGCGACCGTGAGTCTGTAAAGCTCCATACTATTGTTGGGGGAACTAAGCTGGATGGCGAGTGACTTATTGAAGACCTCCTAGTGAGCTTATTGCAGAGACAGCAATTACTATATAACAGGTTCTTTCCTCATTCTCTTAATGACTGGCTGCAGTAGTGTACCCTTATTATAAAATTCCTGAACTGCTGCAACCATCCGTCGCCAGAGAGGACATTTTTGTTCATGATTGCATGATCATGATAGCAGATGTAATGCATAACGATGATGCAAAATGGTGCCACTCATTTTGAAATTCACAGAACCATTACGTGAAGGAATGCACATGTATAACTGTTATTAGATAAACCAAGGAATCAGAATACACAAAGCTAAGTGTTCCATGTATTCTTTGTTGTCCTCTGTCCTTTTCTGGGTCCTATTTGAATTAAATGCACATTTCCCATAGGAAGCACCCCAATTTAAATAATCATATCTTTGTTAAAGTCATGCAATTGCCTCTTATTGTTTGAATCCATTGATTAAATTATCTAGATGCAGCCATTGTTTTCACTGATTCTTTGTGTTTTCTTTACAACCCAGTCACTAATTGGTGATGGCTCTGAAAGACTTTGTGCTAATATTTTGCTCTGTAAGAATGTAGCAGATTATTTGTTATTCCACTTTTCATAGGCTGTTAAATATGATAAAAGGGTAACTTTCTCATAAAATGCCAGCATGTTTGATGCTGCAGATGCATTTGACAAGTAAACAGGACACCTGATTTATAGTACACCATGTGGAACTTGCTGTGATTAGACTTTTAATGATTATAAAATGTTTGTGACTAAGACACAAAAAGAACAGCCACATATTTTGTTACAAACAACAGTAAGCAGAAGAATCTGCCCACACCGTGCTTATTTTCAGCTAAACTGATTCACTGAATAAATAGCACAACACATTTAAGGGGATCATTTTTATTGTAACTGCCCATCTCTTTTTCCTTGAGGGTATTGCATTTCTTTTTAAGGAATCCCACTCATGGTGTGAACTGACTTAACATGGAGAGATTTTCAATCAGTAGTGGTCTGCAATGCTACGAAATGACTATCTTGATCATTCAGCCTGCTGTGCTGTTGTTGTTATTTTAATTGGCATCCTAGAATGGTAGCAAGATAGTTTATACGCACTATTAAAATACTAATTTCAGAATAGGACTTAAGCATGTTTTGGACAGAGAAGCACTCTCTTTGACAAATCGGGATCTTACCGTGGGAATAATCCTGCACTGCAATATGTGTCTAGTTGTCTAGAGATTGTGATGGGGTGCTTTTGCCAACCAGGGGATGTTCCAAGTGTGGTCATTCCTCACAATGGGGACACATTTCTTTGTTAAATTCAAAATGAATTCTTGTAGTGTGTTTGCACAGGGTTGACTTTCAATAGTCTCTGGAAACTACAATTGATCCAGAACATAGCAGTTACATTTTATTCTTTTAACATTCTTAATTGTTTATAAGTCACCGAGAGAACATATTATTGGGTGAATTAATTCTTTTAAAAATAAAAATGTTATCAATTAATTGAAATTTTACAACACTGACTTTGAGTTCATGTCCAGAAACAATTCCAAGTGTTTGTGGCTGTATTTAAAGCCTGAAATGGCTTGGACCCAGAATACACAAAGGATTATCTCCTCCCATGTCAGCTTGCCTCCTCTTTAAGATCTTTTCTTTGCACCCCAGTGATTTCTGCCAGCTTGTGGAATTGGGATGACGTTCTCTTGAAGCCTAGATTGTAGCCATCACTTCAGTGTTAGCAGTGAAATAATCATGAAGTACTAATTTAGGAGATACATGGCAGTGTCAAGAATTCCATAATTAAAAAATAAGAATGTCAGTTATGCTTTGCAGATCTTTTCTTGGGATTTGAAGAAATTCAGGGAAAATATAGGTGGCCGTGCATGAGTTGTGACTGCCAAGCTGAATGTCGCTGCTCAGTTCTTTATGGTAAACTAGCACTGGTTGGGTAAACTTAAATGTAAAGACATTTCACTGTGGACAATCACAGTTACTATAAATAGATGTAAAAGCTCAGAGGAAGAAAATTGATGCATTTGAAACATGGTGCCGGAGAAGCACTTTGCAAATACCCTGGGCCAACAGAAAGATGAACAAGTAAGTCCTAGATCAAATCAAGCCAGGACCTGCCCTGGAAGCAAAACTGATGAAACTGATTCTGTCAAACTTTGGGCATCTCATGAGAAGGCAAGACACACTGGAAAAGATCACAGCGCTAGGAAAAGGCTAAGAAAGAATAAGATGAAGACGAACAATGAAACAGATCAATTACATAAAGAAAGCCACAGCCTTGAGTTTACAAGAGCTGAGCAGGACTGTCAAGGGCAGGATATCTTGGAGGGCGCTAATTCATAAGGTCAGCATAAGTCAGAGATGATTTGACAGTACATAACAACAACATATTCTAATGCCCTCTTGCAAGTCCATTTTCATTCCTCTTTGTGCAATTGAACTGATATATATTCAATACTGCTCTAGTACAAAATTTATCTTTGTAATAACCTCTCTTCCCAGAAGAAGAAAGTACTGGACTCAGCCAAAAGATGTGTTCGAAGGAAGCATAAGTTGTCTTGCTGTAGCAGCAATTAGCTGAATTTGACAGTCTCTTAGTAGAGAAACACTGTGTCCAGTAGTCATGGAACAAAAGATTTTGCTGCAATTGGAGATCCATAGGCCAAACAGGTGGATGCAGTGGTCACCCCCTGACTAGGAATGTTGTGGTGGCACCCCAGCTGCTTCTCCGATTCCCAAATATGCCCATGGCTCTGAGGGGGTTAGGGCAGGGGTCTCAAACTCGCGGCCCGCGGGCCAATTGCCGGGATGGGCGGGGCACGGGGGAGGGGCCCTGCGGCCTTCAAAGCGCCGGCGGCACCCGGGCCGGCCTCTGGGAGCGACGTGGGATGAGCGGCCCACCACCACCGTGGGGGTGGGATACTTGATGCGGCCCAGCCTCACCCAGACTCTACTTCCAGCGGCCCCCAGGTAAGTTGAGTCTGAGACCCGTGGGTTAGGGATTCCCTGCCTTGGAGTGTCTCCTGCTGGACACAAATCCATCCATCAGTTAGAAACCCCTTCTTCCCTGGAATATCATGTGCCAGCTGAGCATGGATATATGCTAAGGTCCAGTGAGAATTCAGGATCTGGGACCTGACAATTGTCCTGGCAGTGTTTGTATAAAGTTTGGAACATTAGTCTGAAAACACCCTGCCTCGGTTGTACAAAGCCATGTGTGTGTCTTCATCTTGTTTCTGGAATGGTGGAGTGAGAAAAGCAAGCAGAGCCATATTAAGCGACAGCAATGCCACCTGTTAGGCAAGCTGTTCGCATGCATTGCTTCCACTTGAGTAACTGCTGTTGGTCAAGTTCCTGCCACACAAAAGTTTCAAAGGAGCCTCTGCTTCCATACTAAATGTTGAACTGTAGCAAATTTCAAGCTCGGCTTGCATTGCTTTAGACCAGTGTTGCGGTTCCAAGGAAATGAACTGTCAAATGTAATTTTTGTCTCTCCCTTAAGAAAAAAGGACATGATGGAATGTTATGTTTATAGGATTAATCTGCCTCACAGATCAGTCCTACAACACAATTTTAATTACACCTAGCATCCTTCGCTGCATTCTTTCATTCTTTGGAAGAATCTTATTGGAGCAAAGGTCTGTGAGATGTGCTGAGCTTTGTTAAGCACCGAGTTTGCTTTTACATTGTTCCTTTATTAAAAAAAATAAACATACACAACTCACGCTTCTATGTATTCTGAAGACAAGTGCCAACCATTAAAGACATTGCATTTGTGGCAAACACAAACACGTAGGTGTTCGTGCGGATGTTGAACAACCCATGGCAGAACACCCTGAAAAGAGTGACAACAAAGGAAATGCAGTGGTGTTGACACTGGCCAGGAACATGTTACGGAAGATAATTATTGCCAGTTGTTCATTATGTATCATGCTATGGTTAAGTGAGTTTTATTGCCTTTATTTGCATTGTAACTAGAATTTCTCTGGTAGCCACATGTCTCTGCTGTATCTTTTCAATATCTAAATGTGAATCTGTTCTAGCTGCCTTTAACAATTCAGCTACAAAATAAAAAATATAAACCCACAAAGGAAACAAATGGAAGTTAAGATAACTGGAGACAAACAAGTTTTTCTGCACACATCGTTTGCCATGTAAAATATCGAGTGGCTGGACTGCAGCGGCAGTAAAAGATACCTTGCTTAAATGTTATTGCCTCAGTAGCAGGCCCTTTTATAACTCCCATTTTGCAACAGAAGAAACCCCTACAAATACAGTGATTTGGATCAAGAGAGTTTGTAAAATTTTGTTTTAGCCCCAGCTGAGAAAACATGGATAGAAAGAATATTTCTTGCTAAGAGGTAGTTAATCTCAAGTGCAACCCTTCTCAGGGCATTGTATGGCCTACTTTAAAAGGGAGCCCTTTATTTCAAGGAATCCTCTCCTTGAACTCGTGGCTGGTTTAAGCCCAGTTTAGAGGGAAGGGACCATAAGAAGGAAAAGCAAGAGGGACTGTGAAGGTGGCTATCAACAGCACCTAGACAGTAGATTATGCAGGGCTACAGATCACCTGGTCATGCTACAGTGAGAGGGAATGTCTCTGCCAGCCTAAATCTATGCAGACACTAACATCTGCACCTGAGGCCTTTCACCAAGTGGCACTTCTGAGGGGGGCAAGGAGAAGAGCCTCCTCAGTGGAGTTCCCCCATTACCTGATGCCCATTCTGCTGATTTCCTGGTACCAGGTTAAGATAGCCTTTTCTCCAAGGCGTTCGACGGCATTTAGTCACATATGTGAGACTTTTGTGCATTAGGAAAACTGCTGAGCTGCTCAGTTTTAAATATATGTATGTGTGTGTGTAATGTACATATGTATGTATATGAAATTAAATGCTGCTTTTATTGTACTGTGTTCTGTGTTTTCTATGAATCACAGTGAACCACCCAGTGAGCTTTGGCTATCAGACAGAGTAGAAATTGAATTAATGATAATGGGGATTATGATGATATACTGTATTTCAATTTAAATTGTCAGAATTAATTCCTAATTTCATCTATACATATGCATCGGCCTGTGCCCATTTATTCAGATCTCTGCCACCTTTTGCCCTTTTTCTGCATTGCATTTCCTTTGTTGTTTTGTGATAATACAACCTGGCCATCCTAATTGAGGCCAGGTTTCTGAGGTGTGAGCTGCATCCACATCCGCACTCAGTTTCCTGTTTCCCACTGGGCTTTTGCATCATGGTGCAGCAGCTCTTTTGAATGTTCAGGCTTCTGGTGGGACACGGCTTAGCTTGCCATTGAGGTAATCTAGCAAGAGTTGAGAGTTGTGACAAGTTGTAGTCAGTGCAGCCAGTTGCCACTCTTGGCAGGTATCCCCGGGTCAGCAGGCCTGGGATTGGGAAGAAGGAGACCTTGAGACAGTGGAGATGGGAGCTTTGGGAGACCAAGCAGCAGCAGAGGCCTCTGAAGCAGCCTCAGGGTTCCTGCCCACAGTTTCCCAGGCCAACCAGGAGAGTGGGGATGTTTTGGAGTGGAGAGGCAGGTCGAAGACGGGGCAGGAAGAGCCACTGCCTTGCCTGGGGCCTGCTCCAGTATAAGGCATCTGCGGAGACGAGCTGCTCAGTCAGAGGGCTTGCCCTGGCCTTGCTGCCTGGCCCTCCAACAGTGGGAGCCACCCTGAGAGGGAAGGGCTTTAGGAGAAGTCTCAAGTTTGGGTTCAACAATCATTCTTAGCATGTGTAGAGGCTGACCTTCCTGCTTGCTAGAGAGCTTTGAGACGTAATTTCTTTGGTACCTGCACAGTGCAGATCTGAGAGCAGGATGTTTAAAAGACCGCAAGGCTGGCTCCTGTGCACGCCACCATGGGAGGAAGCCCCTCTGACTCGGAGGCTTCCCTGCTAGGTAAGCATGCATAGGATGAGCTGTAAAGGGGAGAAATGCAGCAGGGGCTTAATTAGAATTTGTTCATTTGATTCACTGGGGCTTATTCAAAGCCTTAACAAGACTTTCCTTAGAATGTACCTACGGACTGAAGTTATGGAATCATAACTTTTGTCTATTATGGATAAACAAGCCTGAATCTGGCATCAAATTATGCAGAATGGGCTGTGAGATATGGACCAATGCATCAAGTGTCAGGGGAGAGACTAAGAGACATTATATGGAGGTGTTACAACATTCGATTGCATGCTAAGAACCTGCATATGCCAGGTTTATACGTGGATGTAAATTGCTGCTAGTCTTCCATAGTCTGAACTGCTCCAAGGTTAACAATGTCTAGCAAGGAATTCCAGAGGTCATGCTGGAATTTGCTTTCACCTCTGCCTGACCCTTCATCCAAAGACAGCTTCCCTTCTCTTTCAATATCACCTAGCCCAACGGCAGCAAAATCAGGCAGGCACATACGTCCTGCTGAAGTTTGCGACCGGTGGGCTTAATCCAGGGATTTAGAATGACAGGTTTTGCCAGCATTTGCCATGTTCCATCTCTGTCTAGAGGTAGCAAAATTGGGCAGAGGCAGATGTTGAGCCTGAATTCACTATTTTACTCCTGTACGTAGCTTCTCAGGATTGTGGCATGATTTCATGCAGTGGCCACCTGGCCAATTTGTTCACTGGGAAGGGCCAAGTATTTGAGCCAGGCTTGCATCCAAAGGTCCATGACTCGGTGCCAAGCATCTCCAGACCTCTGGCATCTTCTTTAACATTTCTCAAGACGCTTTTGGTTGGGGGTGTTATTTCAGTGTTGGGCATACAGTACATCCTGGCTATATATTAGGTACGACTTCTCAAACGTAGCAATGTATAAGCCAGGCCTTCAAAGAAGAGTTCCTTGAATCAGGTAATATTGAGAAGTGCGTAGACAAGCATATTGCAAAGAAGAGCCATTATCTCCATTTGCTGTTAACTCTATGTACTTTATCTTCCTGTCAGCAGTCAATTCTCTCTGCTCCTTCCCCTTTCAACCCCTAGTAACAACGAGCTCATAAGGCAGGGCTCCGCAGTGAATGAGACACTTACAAGCAGGACATTAGTGCAAGAGCAGTCCTTTGCCATTTGTCCAGGTGTGCAAAAGTGAGCTGCTTCTGAACATGGCCGTTCCATTTATTTGTGTCATGGCTGACAGGACGAGTAGAGCAAGTGGAGGAAATTGGGTTTGTGCAGCTGAGGGAAAGTGTAGTAGAAATGGTTTGGCAATGTATAGGATTTGGAGCTCATCCACTTTTTTTTCTTACCTTCCCTGTAAGCATCTAAAACAGCTTTCCCCAGCTTGGTGACTTCATGCAAGTCAGACTGAATCCTTATAAGTAAATACAAAGCTGGATACCACATTCTTGTAATTATTCTGGGAACACCATCCATGGATTTGAGGCATTTCTCATACTCTTCCCACTGGAAATGGTCACCCTACCTCGCACTGTGAAAAGCAGAGCAGCAGTAAGCGACCACGCGCAACATATCCCGGCCTGCTCACATGAACATTTTGTTCAGGGTGACCCAGTTCAGGAGCAAACAGAACACTGGCTTCTCACAGCAGGCTATTCTCTCCAGAACTTAAAAACTGACTTCTCTCAGAAAAGTCAGTGGATGTGATTTTTTTTTAAAGAATACAGATAAAGAAAGAGGAGCCACAAATAAGATATTTGATCTTCTGTGACAGAAAGATGTATCTGGAAGCTTTGCACTATTTGCTGATAACTTCTGCCTTTCTAACCCCCTCAGTATGTCCTCTTTGGTTCAATGGGACTTATTCCCAGAGCTGCACATATGAGAATACAGCCCCAATTATCAACTTCGAGCAAATTTTAAGTACACTTGAGCATGCTATGCTTCTGTGCTGAATAATAGCCATTGCGATTATGGTCTTGTTCATTCAGTTTAATTGTTGTGTGTGAGTCCTTTTTCACTTTTGTTTAATTTTAACTTTGTAAACCACCCAGAGAGCCTTGACCGTTGGGCGGCATAGAAATGAAATAAATAAATAAAAATGTGCCCACATTTCTCCCTCACTGCCCTTGTTTTCCTCATTGTCATTAAGTTCCTTGAGACAAAGATACTGGTACGATTTTGCCTATGAGCTTTGGCAAACCCTCATGAATACTGGCAGTACTGAATGGATAGGTGAATACATTTGGGAGAAGGTGGTATACTGAATGTATCCTTCAAGAACCTGTAATGAACTCTGGGGAACATGAGATCCTTTCAGATGGTGGCAACTTACAACTCACTAATGGCTATGCTGGCCAGGATTGATGGGAGTTGCAGTTCACCAACATCTGGAAGGTTATATGTTCCCATCCACTGCTGTAATGGAGCATTCCAGTTACCCATCTGATCCTTCCTCAGGAGCTTTAGCTTCATTAGATGGGCCTAGAGATTTGTTGCATCTCTATCTGCACCACTCAGTGAGCTCCAGGTTGTATGTGGTGCTCAGGCTTGTTGCGAGGTGGCTGTGCTTGGTCCTAATGACAGGAAGCTGGAGAGAAAACCCTCTAGGGCAGCCTTTCACAACCTTGTACCTTCCAGACACGTTTGGACTGCAACACCCAGGATTCTCAGTCAGTGACCCTGCCGGATGGGAATTCTGGGAGTTGTGGTCCAAATGCCTCTGAAGGCCACCAGGTGGGCGAAGGCTGCTCTGGGGCATATGGTCTGAGCAGTGGAATGGTGGAGCCAGGGCTTTCTGGGATGCAGGGCCAGCATCTTCCATGTGTGTGTGCCCACCTTCCTTCATCTTTAACCAGGCAGTGAGCACTTTGCACCCCTGCAGCCAGCTTGTTTACCTGCTTGCCCTCCCCACATGCTGGCCCAGATAAGGTGTCAGTGAGGAGAAGGAGCAGCTTGCTGGTGTTCTTACTGTAAAGAGAAGTAGCAGCCAAAAAAGAACAGACAAACAAATAGCGGGCTGCGCGAAGGAAACTATCCAAGGAACTAATGAAATGATCACTTGCAATGGTTTCACCCCTAAAATTGTCAGATTAGTCCCTGGTGATTTTGTTCTATTCTTTTGTGAATATTCTTCAAAAATTTCTCATAAGGTTTTATATCTACTTGACTTGCAATGTCTTGCATGACTATTTTTGTCACACTCCCTCCCCTGAAGCTTTCAAACGCATACTGTGTTCCTCAAGAAGATTAGACTTTGTAGTGCTAACCATTACTTTATTTAAATCACCCTCTAAACTTCTCCTTTGTGTATCTGGCTTTCAAATGCTAATTGGCTCACCATTGTTTGGGGAGTTTTGAACATCTGCTCAAGAAATTTCATTCTGAGCTGGAAGCGGAATTATTAGTAGCCCCCAAATCTACGTTTTAAATGCATATGCAGCCAAATTGACTTTGTTGTGATGAAGCACCCCCTAAACTAGGTGTGCAGCATCCCCAAATGTGTCTAACAGAGGCAAGCATGGGAATGACTCCAATCCAGTGGTCTTGTCAAGGTTGAGGAATCCTTGGCAAAACACCCGCTGGAGATCCCACACCATCCTCCTGAGTGGCACCTCTGTTTTACTCCACTCCCCTACATGAGCTTTCCTTTTCCAAGTTCTCCTGCCCCCCTCCCTCCCCACTCTCTTGTTTTTCTGTGCTTCTTTCCTGACACATGCTCCCAAAGCGATGCTAGCACCCTCAGAGCTGAGTAGGAATCTGCTGAATCATTGAAGGATGTTGTCCAAGGAAAGGTTAATCACAAGGGAGTATAAGAGGTACCCTCTGATGCATTAGGCTAAAGTCCAAACTAGTCCAGCGTTCTGTTCTTGTAATAGTCAGCCAGCTGCCCAAAGGAAGACTACACAAAGAAGAGCACAGTAGCTCTCCAAAAACTGATTATCAAAAGCAGAGTTCCTCTGCTACCGGACCTAATAAATAGTCATCATGACTGGCAGCCATTAATAGCTTTGTTGTCCATGAATTGCTGCTTTGTGTCTGGTTAATTACGGTTTTCTAATTTTCTCAGCACTAAATTGTGTTCCCCTGAAAGGTGTTATATCTGAATCATACCTTTCAATGAAGAACACGGTAGTTGATGATGATGGTAGCAGTTCATGTGGATGGTTAAGGCAAGGCAAGGCAAGGCCCAGCCCTTTATCCAAATATTTGGACATGCCCTTGTAAAAGTTCTCAGTCTAGCCTTTTATCACCTTTTCTTGTTATGGCACATTAGTTTGTTCAATTTCTGAAAACTTATTACTATGTTTCACATTCCTCCTCTCATTTCCCTATTCTCTGTTAGCTCCCTGTCCCCTTTTGCTTTCCCAAAAACTGGGCAAATGATCCATTTCCTGAATACCTTTTTCAGCAAATACAATAAAATAACTTTAAGCCATGACTTGATGAGATCACTGGAAATGTTGCATGATCAAGTGTTAGGCACTGTACTTGAAAAAGCCATCTGTCCACTGTTCACAAGACGTCAAACATGCTGCCTAAAAACATTGACTGAGAAATGCCAAGATTGGTAGAGAGACAAAATAAGCCCTAGCTTCTGCAGGCTTCGTAGCATCTGTGAATTCCCCTACATCTCAGGAAATTCTTGACTGTTCCCGTAGATTAGCTTCCTGGCTGCTTTAAGCAACAAAAAAGAAAAAGAAAAGAATCTATACTAGAATTCAATATTGATCCCCAGATGGTGTGCAAAATGAATATAACTGGCACACTGATAAGAAGACGGAATTCACCAGGGAAACCAAACAGCAGGGGCCTAAAAGACACACTTGGTAGATTAAGGTTGAAGTCCTAAGCAAACTTGCTAGAAATGCATCCCACCAAATGCAGTGGAGCTTAGCTCTAAGTCAAATATTGTTAGGATTGTATGTAAAGTCAAACCTTATCTATACTGGTTTACATCGATAAAAGTTTGTGTCAAGCAGTGCAAGCCAAGCCTTCATTTCAGAAGTAATATCCTTTTCTGTTGAGGAGCATCCCTGTGCACCAATTTTGTTGTTCTTCATTTCTTATTGCCCCTCTTTGGCTTTCTTCTGCTAAATGCATTAGTAGACACTGAGCAAAATGCCTTATATCAGCTCAGTCCATCTTTACCCAACCTGCTCTCCTCCATATATTTTAGGTTAGATTTCAACGTGTATCAGTCCCAGCCAGAAATGCCATGTGTTCATCAGTAACTGGTGTGCGGAGGCACGCTGCCTATGATATGAGATGCAGCACGTCAGGACTTCTAGCTACTGATAGACGTCCCCTCCGTAAATTTGTTCTCGTACATGTGTCCAGGTGGATGGCCATCGCTACATACTGTGGAATTGAATTGAATTCCACAGTTGGGCGACTTGCTGTCTGAAGAAGTGCATCGACAGTGGCTCACAGGCAAAGACAGCAGGGGCCTTCCGTTGCCCAGCACCGCTCAACACCTGGTCAGCAGACTGAGTGGGCAGCAACATGTCTCCCAAGGTCGTGGCCCCCCCCCCCCCCCCCCCGGGAAAATACGTTTGACATCAAAATTAGAGCAATTATGGCTAAATTGTTAGTGATTCACCTAAATTAGTATTTCCATTTGTAGATGTTACATAGTTTTGCAGTCCTTCTTTCTGGGTGATGAATCAGTGACCGCCTGATCCAGCAGGGGCTTGCTTTGGCTTCTGTGGGCCTCTTCTGTGGGTTTTGCTTAAAAGCCCCCACAATCCCATGGTGGATTTGTGTGCAGGAATCCACTTCCTCCTGAGAGGTAGCACAGGAAACTTAGGAGAAAGAAAAACTGAAAGAGTGAGGAGAGAGTTAAAGCAGTGAAAGAGAAAAAGGAGATTTGGGGCAAGACATAGATTATCTAGAGAGAGAGAAATAACTGAGGAGCGGGAGAGGAGAGGCTCTTTGACCACTCTACATTCAAGTCAGAACTGAAACCTGCCTGGAGCAGCGTATGCTTTCTGCAGGCTTGCCCGAGAAATGCTGAAGCCCATATCTATGGGGCAGCCTCAAGAAAGAAGACTGGTGTCCTAACTGAAACAGTGCAGGTTGTTTGAAATAGGCTAGGATTAAAATACAGAGGATATGCGGTATTTGCATTCACCACCTGGATGTCATTGTCTTTGTTACTTTCTCCCTCCTCCATGTTTGCTTAAATAAACACAGATACCCCCGTGCCATATGTTTTGTAGGCATTGGTGGGAACCCCAATAGAAACCTTTGTTTTTGGGGTGCTGGCTGATTTATCTGTTTTCCAGTTCCTTTCTTCAAATTAGGTATCATGGTAGTTCATGAGCTGCAGGCAATACTCCCTAAGCAGGGACCAGCAGTGTTTTCCCCACTGAGACCAGTCTGTCTTCAAACCCAGGTCTCATAGCTCTGCTACTACAAGACCAGTGGGGAAAACAGAATTCATTCATGTAGATGGTAATAATTATGAAGGCCCACTCTGAGCCATGAAGTTGTAAGAATTCTCCGAATCACACCAGTTCTGTACAGAGATGTGCCAGCCAGCACTTTCCATCTTCTGGCTTGGCTGCTGATTTTTTGATTTTGTTCTTTGTGTTGTAAGGCTGCCTTTCTTTCCTGAATAATGCATTTCAATAGCTGAAGTGACAATTGGTTGACAGTTTGCAGTCCATGGAATGCAAACCATATTATATCTGGTTTATAGCGGGAACTGACAGAAAATTGTATTGACAGGCCGTGATGGAGGATAATCACACAACAGGAAGCAGTCATCCTGAATTAATTAAGGATAATAGAAGTTAATTTGAAAATTTGGGTTCCTCAGAGTTCTTTATCCATAAATGCTTATCTGTTTTTGTTTGCAGTGGTTGACTTATTCGGAATGAGATGCTCTTCTTATAATTAAACTGAGAAATGCTGACACTCAAGAAATGGTTGTGTTGGTTGCTGCTTCAGCATTATAAGGATGTGTATGGAAACAAAGCACGTACTTCAGGGATTTCCCGTTTTGCCATCAGGTTTACCTTTATAGATACCTGGCTGTCCCGAGGGGGGGAGCTCTAATATCAGTAGGACCACATTTGCGGATTTTTCCTTCTGAAAGAAGGAGAGAGAGAGAGAGGGAGAGGGAGAGAATGAAAGAACAAGAAGATGGCCTGCGGTGTGCATTAAAATGCTTAGTACAGATAGGGAGTGCACACACCTCCCAATGATCTGTGAAATAACTGATAAATAAGACATGTTAAGATCAGAAGTCTCCCTCTGTGTTACTCCTTTTTTCACAATGATATTTATTATAAGTTCAGAGCTATTGCCAAAATTCTTTTATCACAGTTTGCAGATACTTACTATTTTTGCTCCCCTACAACCTTAACATGAAAAAGAATGGGCATTTTAAAAGACTTTCAAAAGAGCTGTGAATGACTGCAGTTCTCCTGAACCTATGGCTCCTGCAGAAATTTGGAAGGGTTATTTCAAATAAGAAACAAGGCTGCCAAAACTGAACATGAAACTGTCTTCACGCAAATTCCTTGGAAAGTCTTTTATTTTTAGCATACAACAAAAGCCCAGTCCAGGATTCCTGGTGTGCAAATACATTAAGGAAGTGAGTCATTCACTCAGGCAAACTTATTTATAAAGGACAGTACTCAACTGCATCTAATCAACTAATATATCATTTTTATCACCATTGAGGATCTGCTATAAGAGTACTATACACAGTAGCTTTCAAATTGCACAAAGTCCTTTCTGCCTTGACATGTCTGCTGAGGGAGGAACCTCCAGGCATCTGTCATGTAGATAGCCCCTGGATATTGTAGACTTCAAGTCTCAGAAGGCCCTGTCAGGATGACCAATGCTGGGAGCTGAAGTCCAAAAGATCTGGAGATTTACTTTCTGCCTCCTCCTCAGCTAGAGCTCACAGTGGCCCAGTCTGCACACAGCGGGAAGCCACTGTAGGTAAATTGTTTGTTGAAAATTTTGAACAGTGTGCATCATAGCTTCTTGTTACATGTGAACCTGGTGGGGTTGGGGAGGTTCTGAGTGGTTTGTTAACTGCCCCAGCAACCCAGCCTCACTGGGATCACACACAAAGAAGGCATGACACAGACTCTTAGTGCCAACTTTTTCATCAGTTTAGCAGTTTAGTGCTAAACTGGTGCCTGGCTACAACAGTGGATTGGATGAGTGCTAACGAGGTTAAGCTTAATCCAGACAGAACTGAGATGCTGTTGGTGGGTGGCTCCACTGACTGGACAGTGGGCATTCAACCTTTCCTAGCCCGTGTTCCATGATGTGCAAACCTGGAAGTGCGGGTTCTTAAGAGAAAACAACCCAGAGTGTTAACCAAGGAACAAAGTAAGCCTGCAGAACCTACCTAACTTTTTGTGTAGCAGTGTTCTCAACCAATGATGGTACAAGGTGGACTTTCTGTCACTCCTTTGCCTTCATTGGCCAAGCTCCCTCAAAGGCTGATTAGTTCAGAGCACTGCCACTGAAACCATAAGTGGTTTTGCCTATGGGTCTGGCCAGCTGGGTGCTGCTTTGCTTTTTCAGTGGAACTGGCTGGGATGGGAGGAAGGAGGAGAAAGAGACACCACTGCTGCCTCCCCTACCAAGTTAAAAAAAAAAAAAACCTGGAGTGGAGCCAGGCAATGAGCTGAGGGCAGATGACAGTTAAGCAGGTGGGTGGCTTCTGGTGAGTGAGCAGCTTCTGACAGGTGAGCAGTGGGCAGGCGCTTTGGCTGATGGGAGGCTTCTGTGGGCTGGTGGATATCTGAACCAGTTGGGGCTTGAGGTTTCTACAGGTGGGCACGGTCTTCAGTGGTGCCTGGAGCTATCAGCAACACTATGCCAAGGGCCCATTGGAATGCTCCACTTTTGGAAGTAATTCCATGGGCTTGCTAGTTAAATCCGAATTCAGGGAGGCCAGAGCATGGGCTGAGTGGAGGCGTGGAACAAGGAAGAGCTGCTCATTCAATATAAATCCACCTCCATCCATCCATCCATGATTGGTCCTCCAGTCTCATTTTCTTAGTAACACTCAGGGCTTTTTTTGTCATAGAACGCACCGGAACAGCGTTCCGGTACCTTTTTTTCCAATGGATTTTACGAAGTGATTTTGAATCGTATCAGATCAGCAGCAACCATCATTAACATAGTGCCTGCAGGCTGCTATTTTATCTGCCACCTGCTATCTGATAGTGAGATAGTGAGGGCTCTGCTCTTGGCTTGGGACGCTGCTCTGCTGCTCAGCTTGGGATCGGTGTGTGTGGTCGCGCACTTACTGCTGGCGGCGACGTGAGTTCCGGCAGCTTTTTTTTTTTTTTTTTTTACAAAAAGAGCACTGGTAACACTCATTCCATTATTGCCTCCTGCTTTCATGACTCAGGTGGATTTTGACAAAGTGCCCCATGGTATCCTAATTAGCAAACTCACTAAAAGTGGGCTAGATGGAACACCAGTTCAGTAAATCCACAGCTGGCTACAGAATTGAACTCAAAAAATGCTCACCAATGGCACTTTCTCCAACTGGGAAGAGATAAGAAGTGGGGTAATGCAGGTTTCAGTCCTGGGCCCAGTGCTCTTCAACATTTTTAGTAATGATTGATGAGAAAGTGCAGGGAACAATGATCAGATCTTCAGAGGACACAAAATTGGGTGGGACAGCTAATACCCTGAAAGACAGAAAGAAGATTCAAGGTGAGCTTGATACATTGGAACACTGGGATGAAAGCAACAGAATAAAATTCATTAGGGACTAATGCCAAGTTCTGCACCTAGGAAAAAGAACCAAATGCATCATTACAGGATGGGAAATACTTGACTCAACGATAATGCAAGTGAGAAGAATTGTTTTATATTGCACACTGATGTGGCTGCAAAAAGGACAAATACTATTTTGGGATGCATAAATAGAAGTACCACTTCCAAATCACGTACATGTGAAGCATTAGTTTCCCTTTGCTCAGCACTGATTAGACCTCAGCTGAAGTAGTGTGCCCAATTCTGGGCACCAGAGTCGAAGAAAGATGCAGACAAAGTGGAAAGGGTTCAGAGGAGGGCAACAAGGAGGATCGGGGGACTGGAAACAAAGCCCTGTGAGGAAAACTGAGCATGTTCAGCCTTGAGAAGAGAAGACTGAGGGGAGATAGGATAGCATTCTACAAGCACTAGAAAAGCTGTCACAAAGAGGATGCACAGGGTCTCTTCTCTCTCATCCCAGAATGCAGGTCATGGAATAACAGCCCCACATTACAGGAAGTCAGGTTCCAGCTGAACATAGGGAAGGAATGTTTGTTTGTTTGTTTGTTTATAGCTTTTCTAACCTGTCCACTACAAGCATCTCAGGAAGGCTTACAAAATTCCTGAGTGCTAGACCAGTGTGTCAATGGAAGCAATTACCCCAGGAGGTGGTGGCTCCCGCACATGAGAGGCATTCAAGATGCAACTGGACAGCCATCTGAGAGGGGTGGTTTGCCTTGGTGTCCTGCACTCAGCAGGGGGCTGGACTTGATGGCCTTCGGGCCCCTTCTGACTCTACTCTTCAATGGGAGAAAAAATCTAACCTGTAAAACAGGACAGATGTCCTTTTGCTCTCATAATGAACAAAATAGCAATAGAGAGGAATCTAAATTCATTCATAAAACCCCACTTAAAACCACAGCATGGGGTTTACTTTTCAAAGTGGGTCTAATTCTACCATACACAGTAGCTCAACAGGCATGCTAAATACAATGAGAGTGAAATAGGCAATCTGTATCATTTACACTAAGAAATAATTGTAATGTTTCACCTAGGTATTTTTCAAAAAGAAATGAAATGGCTAATTTGGTGTCATTACAAAATTGCTTATTCCATTTAGCAAGCTCAGACACCTTGGATTACTGTGCAGAATGGACTACTCAGTTAACTACACACAGAAAATGTTGTGCAACTTCTTATCCATTTCTTTTTTCCAGCTAAAAAAATTATCATTTGAATCAAGGGAAACATTAAAGGTGGCTAGAATTTAGTAATCCAGAAAAGCCTTAATTGGTTTTATAGGTAAATGTAATCTGCCTTAGCAGAGTTTATTCTAATGTGCAGCTGGACAAATTGGGTTCATTTGTAATATTCTGCAGTGGAAACCAAGTTTTTGTGTAGCAGGGAATATTAATTTTCTAGGTTTTATTGTTTTCTAGTAGAAAAATTCTGGGAGGGCTCATGCTTTGGGGATGGGAAAGCTGCACCCGCTTCTTGTGAGCTGAAAACAGAGCTTAGAATAAACCTTTGCTTTAGCAAGTGGCAAAGAGCCATGTACAAAATGATAGGAAACCAGTGGCCCTCAGCCTTTTCATTAAAGGCTTCCCCCACTTCTGATGACATGGTATAGGCAACATGTACAGGACATCCCTTCCAGTGGTGCCTGCCTCTGAGCCAGGTATTTCACTACCTGCTATGGCTGCTCAGACAGCCCGCCCGTTCTGCAGCTTGCCCTGAGATTCTAAGACGGAAACAAACAGTGGCAGCTGCTTCCGAGAGTCCATTTGCTGCTGCACAAAACTGGGACTGGCAGAGCTCTCTGGAGCGGCCCCTGCCCAGTGGCAACACTGAAAGTTTTCAGAACAGACAACACTTCTGGGGAGCTCTGCTTGCCCCACTCTCCAACTGTGGCCACAGAGAAAGTGGGGGTCACCAATATTTTTCCTAAACTTCTTTTGCGGAGAACTGAAATGCCGCCTTCTACCAAGTCAGTCTAATTCAGTATTGCCTGCTGCAGCTGGCGCAGATTCCCCAGGGTCTTTGCCCAATGTCTTTGCCATTACCTGCTACCTGATTCTTTTCACTTACGATGCTGCAGTTGAATTGAAGGCTTTCTACATTCGGAGGATGCGCTCTATTACTGAGCGAAATTTCAGCTCTGGCTCGATGCTCCTTTGGTTTGTTGTGCTTCTGTTTGTGACATACCATAATGCTGAACTATGGGAGGCTGCCCAAACTTATCATTTAGGAAATGTTTTATATACAGGATCACATCTTATTGTTAGGAGTTGGCAGGATCCCCCAATACCAGCTCTGTGAGTCAGTGCCTAGTCTTGCTCCTCACTCTTTCTGTTAGCAGAACAATAGTGAATAGGGACCTCTTGGGCCCCGGCTGTACCTGTTATCTGTCCTGCTAGGCTTTTGTAGGAAAATGGGCTCATTCTTCCTGGATATCTCCATTTCCCATGAACTCGCTATTGTATTGTTCTCCCTAATGTGGTTGTAAAGATGTAAGCTGCATACAGCAAACAGTATAAAAGCAAAATGCTTTTCAGGCCTAAATTCCTGCAGGAATCCCTGAATTGTAGCAGATTGGGTTAATCATTCTGATAACTGGAGCTAATATCAGTTATCAGACTATCAGGCAAAATATCAGGTTAGAAGAACAATGGATTCTTACAGAAAGCTGTGCAAATTACGAAAGAAGACCATTAAGACCATACACTGCATGTCAGTGAGTTGTTAGCAATTAAAGAGCCTCCGCCATAATGCTGGTAAAGTATGCATAATGTAAAAGTTTTATCTATAGCTCAGACTCCTTCATTATAAAGAATGCCTGGCTGGACCTTTTACAAGATTTGTTAATTGCAAACACTTTGGGTGCATTGATCCATAGCCACTCTGATGAAATAATTATTCAAAAGAGTACCTATGAGGACTGACAGGAGACTGCTTTGAAAGACCGCACAAGAGCTACATTTAAATGAGGGCTGTTGCCCAACTCCCAGTACATCACTCTTTACTTGCATTTTCTTTCAATAGCTACAGTTCCAGCTATTTAATTTTCTCCAGAATGACTCAAGTTTAAATGGGATTGTTTTCACTTTTGCTGAATCTGTCTTGAATCTGAGGAAGGGGGGTTAATACATTTGCTTCCTGCTCCCTTTATTCATTGATTATGTATTGATTGGCTCTTTTGTACGTGAAAAGTTCCTGTAGAGTTCTGTGAAAATCAAGCAGTTGTTGGAGTGGATGTGGAGGATGCATAGAATGGGCATCTTACATGTACCTCCAGTGCCCTTGCTCAATCCAGCTGGAGAAATCACTATCCCCCTCCTTCGCTCCCTGGATCATCAGCCACTCTTTGCTAAAGCTTACCTACATGTGACGCGTGCTGTCAACACACACCGCTTGAGAGTCTTTCAACAGCTTGGACAATCGCATCCACTGTTACAGCCAGAACCATCAGCAGATGTACCAAAACTTTAGCCAGTCTCATACATGCATGACTCTAAGGTTACATCATTAGCTAATGAGATTCAGATTGATGAAGAAAATGGGGCTCCTTTGTTCTTCCTTCTTCCTGGAGTAAAAGGAGGCATCCGACTGTTGTCTCGGTGGGAGAAGAGGCATATTCACCTAGTGTCATTTCCTGGCAGGAGGTCCGACCTGTAGATGTACACCTGCCTGGCCGTTCTGAGAAAAAATGGAATCTATAGGTAACGGTAGTCAGGCAGCCCTGCATTTATATATTTTCCAACCTTACTCAAGGTGTGGACCTTCAGACATTTTGGAAACTACAGGAAAGTGTCTCCTTACTGTAGCTTTATATGGCATTGGCCAGAATTTTCTCTACAGTTTTGGAACTTTTTTCCACTCTCCAAAATCAGCTTTTTTAAAAGCCATACCCCACTCAGCAGTTTTAGAAGGAAAGAATAGAAAGTTATGGGCTATCATCTGAAAACTTACTGAGGACAGCACAAAGAGAAAGTAGGTTGTGACGGAACTTAACTTGCTTTGACAATGCACTCATTTCCCATGGTGTATACTTCACATCTTTTTTCCACAATTGCAATGGCCAGAAAGGAGTTGTTGTTAAAAAAAAATACAAAAATTGTTTACCGGAGATAAAATGGGATGAGTGTACCTATTACGAACAATTCTTTTCAAACATCCTTCAACCCTCAGATGGAAGGGAGGGACCTATTGTTTGTCTCTAGTGTGAGGTTGTTCTGGCTCCTCAGCCCAGCTAATTAATCAGTTTTCATGCTGGCAGTAAAATACATTCAGTTGTGTCTAGATTTAGGCACATTGAACTGAGCTGGCAAAACCGACTATAAAAAGATTACCCACATCCTTTTAAAGGCAGAGTCACACTTTCACAACCATCCCAAGTGCAAGAGGCATCTGAGTGCTACTGTAAAACATTCAACTTCAAGAGCATTTCCATGAAGTGCTTCTGTAAAACATTCAACTTCAAGAGCATTTCCGTGAGTGCCAGAACATGCATAGTCATAAAATACACGCAGTCTCTTGGAGCTTGGTGTGTTTTGTTTTTGTGTATCCTCAGCAAGAAACATGATGTGCAGGAGAGTATCCTTCTTTAAGACATTGCATGAGAGAGAGAGAGAATTCACAAGCTGGTCACGCAACCCACCAGCCCCTCCGCCTTGTTGTCAAGTGCTCGGATTGGGATGCACCACCTTTCCGCAGTCTGCATGCCCTGCCTTCAGGTGCAGAGTCTAAACTTGGCTCGCTTAGGAGTCGCTCTTCAAAGTGCCCTGCCAACATGCATACACTTCATTCATTTCCGTTAAGAAGGAGCAGCAGGACAGATAGATTCTTTGTTCTTTCCATGGAGTTCTTTCCACTGCGGTTCACTGGGGAGCTGCGTTCTCTCCTCATTTGCACGCACTCATTACCTTTCTGTCAGGTTTTCAGAAAACTGCAGGGAGGACCCATTGGGACATCACTAAATGCAGCCAGCCCCACGATGCCCCGGAACACCTCATTTTCCTTTTGAAGTCTGTCTCTGTTTTCACACTTCAGGGTAATTCACTGCATGACAACATTCTCCTTTAATAAATCCCTGGTAGTAGGAGACATGATAACATTCAGCAGGGAACATACAAATAAAAGCACAGAGGACGCACATAATATAGAATCAAAATCAGCTGGGCATGCAAAAAACCTAATGGAGGAGAAAAACGGTTTCTGGGAGCATATGCTGACTTGCAGCTGCCGCTTTTCATCTTGCTTCAGCCAAGTTGAATTAGATTTATATCACTTCAGCAAAGATCCCATCTGAATGGTAAAAAATAAAAATTTTTTAAAAATGGGGAAATACCTGCTACTCCAATTGAATCTCCTCAATTCCCCATGCAGTTCATGAATATGGATTTCAAATGCAGATCACAAACTAATTTTCTACTGCCAAATCCTTAATATTTTAGCAGAGTCATTAAAGGCTTGGTGGAATTATGCACAGTGAGGCAGTATTTATATTCTCTCTGGCTGTGATGTTCTCAAGGTAGACCAAGACACTTTGCTGACTGAGGTGGACCCAAAAAAAGTGCTGGTTCCCCCTATTCAAGGTGAGTATCTTCCAAGACTAGCCAAGTGGTATTAACAGCTCAGGCAGTACATCTCACAAGTACTTCTCTCCACCCCCTTTGACCTTAAAAATCGCAATAAGAATCAACCAAATCATCAGTTTGTTGCCTTTTTGTGAAATCCAGACAAAGGGTGCATTCCTATGTGTGTTTCAGAAAAAAAATGTCCTACAACTCCAGCGTACCTGAGCAACTTATGCTTGAAATTGTAGGATATTTTTTCTCTCTAAACATGCATAACATTGAGTTTGTACCAAGTGGTAGATCCAATCCAGGATTTTCTAAAGAACCACCTTAAAGAATAAAAATAAAACAGGACCACAAGAAACTTGGCCTCTCCCCACATGATGATTTGGACTGTGGAACTCCTCTGTTTCACTGCAAAATTTCTTACACTGTTGCTCATGTTTTTGTCTCTGCTTTAGCAGTATTTGCAACACCCACCATTTTGTCAACGTTTGGGCAATTGAACATTTCTCCAGCTAGTTCCATCCTTTCTCATAGTAACATAGAAACAGAGCGAGTCAGAAGGAGTCTCCTGGGCCATCTAGTCTGACCCCCGGCTCCAGCAGGCTCTGCTCACGACATGCCCACCATGTGGACGTCCAGCCTATCCTTGAACACCCGCACCGATGGGGCCTCAACGACCTCCCGTGGAAGCCCATTCCACACCCTCGGGGTCCTGACTGTCAGGAAGTGCTTCCTGGCATCCAAACGGAACCTTGGCTCCCTGAGCTTTGCTCCATTGCAGCGCATCCTGCCTTCCTCTGCAGGGGAGAACAGGTCTCTATCCTCCTCCATGTGACATCCCCTCACATACCTGTATGTCGCCAACAGGCTGAAGAGACTCAGTTCCCTCGGTCTCGCTTCATACGGCAATCCCTGCAAACCGGCCACAAACTCATTCTTTCCTCTCTTCACTCCTGACTCCTTTATGTATGTTTGACACCCTTTCTTGGGAAACATCCAGCCGAAGTCCCAAGCATGAGCAGGCCCAGCAGATCACAGCCCCTATTGGATCCAGGAGCATTCACATCAGGGTAAGGTGATGCCATGCCATGAAACACTTTGCCATGTTTCAAAGCGGGCGTCAGACCTCAAACCTAGGTGTGACTCAAGTATGTTGATGTGAAGGGCTGCAACTGAGAGTTAACCACTCGTATGTCGGCTTTTTAGTCCCTTTCCCAGACTGCACTGCTTCTGAGCAAAAATCTATCTGTGTCTCCATCCTAGTTAACTATGATATCTTTATTCACAGTTTCAGGTTCTGAGCGATCTTTCAGCTAAATCACAGGGAAGGTAATTGCATAAGAATTAGATAATTCAGCATCACTAATCATATAAACCCAGAGACAATTACTAATGAGTTTAGGAAAAAGAATGAGTTTCTGCAGAAGGACAAGATTATCAGATTCCTTTCGTTTCTGGCTACACAATTAAGAGTTGTGAAAACCTCTGCATATTTATATCAAATGCAAAAACTTAATCTAACATCCATTGAGTTTCACTCTATTACCCCTGAGGAGTGTTGAATAAGAAACATAGAACTCAGCTATCTGAAGGGCCACCTGATCCTGTGCAAACTATTTCCATAATTATAGAGGACCTCCCTCCCCGATATGAGAAAGGCAGCGACTGATGCAAAGGCCTTTCCAGTTGCGGAGCGGGTGCACAGGTTGCTCTCTCCAGGGCTCAGCCATTATCCTGGCACCTACTTTCCAGTTTTGGCTCTAAACGAGTAAAGCTGCAAAGTTGCTTGGCTAGTAGTTTTGTTCTTACAAATACTGTTGTTCTAGTACTTATTTTCACTGCCAGTTCTTCAGTGTTGGTCATGAATTCCATTAAGCTGTTGTTGTGAATTGTTTGTTTTCAGTTTTATACTCATTAGCTTCTGGGAAAGTGTTGCATGTAAAAACAGGCTCAAGATTTGAGGGGACCCTCGGGGGGCCCTCGGACACAGCCATACTGAGCAGCAGAGGCTACAAGTGCCGTTTGGATTTCATGCATCGTCTCAGATCAACACTGCACCTGGGGAATTGTAGGAAATTTAAGATAGCAGGCCCAAGACTGGGCAACTTGATGTGGTGGGCATTGATGCCAGCGTGCCATACTGGGTCACTGGCTCCCTAGCAGACACCCACAAGTATTGTGTGCTAGCACCACAACCTAAATATTGGGAGAACTGTTGTACATGTGTAAGAATGATGTTTCGAACTACTTCAGTGATGATATTGTCATTTTTCAGCTTGATCCAATTATCTTTTTTATACTTCCATATTTGGTATGGAGGACATAAAAAACACATTTTGAAAAACATTATCTTTAACCATTTTCTCTTAAAAAAACCCAAACCACATGTTGTTTACAGTTCTCTACTTTTGCTTTACCTTGTCTTGTTTATTCAGTGTCTGATTTTGATTTTCTCTGATGGTTTCTCTTTAAAAAAAAAATCAGATATCCATATTGTGTATGTAGCTCACAGAATGGATTACATGGATTTTCTAGATGTGAGATGAGCTGAAAGCCAGTGTAGCTAGCCCAGCATTATGATACTGTACACATGATTACACATATTATATTGAGTAAACAGCTGAGATTAAAATAAATGATTTGGCCCTGTGCAAGTATAGTTAATAATTTCCTATTTGCTCACCATTTCACTAAGTAAATAAATAAGAAGATACTCACAAGGATACTCATTTCTGTTTCCCAGGGGGTTTGGATTAAAAGAAACACCTTATGAAAACATCTCCTGTTCTAAGAAATTAAAACAAAAACAGTAGCCATCTGGGATCCAATTAATTTCAGATGTCAAACTTATTTGAGTGGCACTGCATGCATTTTATTTCACAGTTCCATCATTCAGAGCAGTCATGGTATTCATCATTAGCTGCATTAAATGAAAAAGAAGCAGTAAGATTTTCTGTACTCCAGCACTGAGACAGAAATTCTGTGCATACCCATCCAGCTGTCAGAGGAAAGGCTGGAGTCCCTACTGTAATCTCAAAAAAGCACCCCAATATTGCACCAGGAGTTCCATCTTTGGAAGGGAGCGACCTCCACCTTTACAGCTAGTGCAAAGTTCTTCTGTCCTGGCTGAGACCTGAAGCCAGAAAACCATCTTCAGGGCAGGGACTGTGGAGGGTTCTGGACGTTGGGAAGGGGAGGAGAAGGCACTGCCAATGTCCATGAAATCCAGGTGATGCCTTAGCTTCTCCTCCTTGTGCAAAGGGAGAAAACATGTGGATGGCTGAAATCAGCCCGCAAGGTGTTTTGAGGGGGAGGAGAGCAGAGGGGCAATCCTGACCTACGTGTTCCTCTCCTCTCCCACAGCTGTCTGAGTTTGGAGGCTTATGAGCAGCCACATTGGATGGTACCCTGAGTTTCTTTTAAGTCTTTGGGACTGCCTTCTGGCAGACCTGCACTGTCATTCACACATACAGAAAGGACCTGCTGAAATTCAGAGTTCTGCTATAGTTGTTGCAGCAGCTGTTCTTTGCTTACTAACTACAGAAATACCACTACTAGAATCATTAAAAAAGATGCCGATATTCTAACATGGTCAGTTTGTTTCTCTCCATTTCATGGAAGGGAAAACTGAGAGCCAGTACAGGGATTCTTTAGAGCAGGATGCATGTGTACTCCAAGTTCTGCTCCCAAGTAAACCATATGCTGTGCCTTCCCCACAAAAGAAAAAAAAAGTTGGAAACTGAAGAAACTGCTCATTTTCTTCTCATTTTAGAATATTTTCTTCAACTTTTTATATAGTTTATTCTGGGTGTAATAGACACTGGAAAGGATAATGACCCACCACTAAATTCATAAAACTTTATTCAAATCACCCCTCTTGTATTTGGGCATCATTATTACACTTTCATAAAACACCCTTACAAACTTAAGGACTAGAAACATGCTTTTGAAAATTAAAAAGATGAAATATTGACTCTAGAGAAAACTGGATTCTCCACATTTTGCCCCTTTTCAGTGCTCTAGTGAAACTGTAGCACTGAGAATGTCTTCAAAGGCAATTCATGTCATGGGGAAGTTAGAATGACCTGACTGCTGGCCAGTTCAGATTGTGCCACACTGTTGAGAGTATCACACATTTAGGTCCAAGCCCACATTTCCTCAACAGGTGTGCCAGTGAAAGTTCAAGCTAATGTGTCAAGTCCTTAATCACTGATTAGTCCCTTGAAAAGCCACATGGACAGCTGAAAGTGGACTCTATAGTCATTGGATCTCAGGCAGTATTCTTTCCACTAAATTAGGTTTGTCTCTATTAATCATTTTCATGCTTATTAGGATTTCATCCATTCTCCAGGGGAACCACCATCACTTAGGTTGCTACAAAATATTCATGTTGAGCTTTTGTCGCTTTTAAGCCTGAAACAAGGAGCCATTTAACTGAAGAGAAAAGTATATATAGCCCTGTTCAAGTGTAAAATCTGCAGCCACTAACCCTGTTCCTGTGACGTACCCAGAGCATAGATGGCACACCTGCTCACACTGGAAGGATCTGTTGCTTTTGATATGCCCAAATCTGAAGCTGTACACAGTAGGCTTGCTCTGTGCAACACGAGGCCAGCATTTTATAGTGTCCATATTCACATGCATTGCAGCCACATAAGCAGACTTCGTGGCCAAGGGGGACCCTAATCCCCCACTGGTGCATCCCTTTACCCAGACGTTGCATGGATCAATCTCAGTGGACTGGGCTATTCCTTTCTTCCCACACCCTGGCAGTTCAGCTTCATGAGGTTCTTGTGGCTATCGTCCATGCAATCGCTGATCCTTGATGTCTTCCTATTTAGTGCCAATTTTGAAGGGTACTTGGTAGCTTCTGCTAAAGACGCACATGTGGAAAATGTTCAGCCAAATTGAAGAGTTTGTGTTAGACCCCTGCTTAGTCATCCTTAGTGGAGATTCATTGCAACAAAGGAGACAAGTTAGTCATGACTTAAGTCCCATTCATTTTGGTGTGTCCACTCTAAACAAGTCTGGATTCCACATGTGCTCTGCTAGTTTTTCTTTATAATTGAAGTTGTTATAACTATACAAAGTGGGTTTACTCTATTGTCTTCCTTGGGAAATAAGGGCAGCAGAAAGCTCTTGTTCAGTATTCCAAAATGTCTCCCACTGTAGAACCAGGGCATTTACAGTAGAGGAACTATCTTTAGGACTTCTTTACATGAGCCATCACTGTGCACCTGTGATTCCTCACTCACAGGAGTTTGTCAGTGCTTTATACCACACCTCCATACTCCAGGGCTTCTCCTGTGTTTTCCAAGCATTGTTACAGCTTTTTTTATTTAGGGTTAGGAAAGTAAGGTATTAAATTTCCAGTGCAGAACCAACCAGATTGAAAGGCTTACGTAGTGTAGCAATTGCAAGGTAATGGAGCTGTAGCACAGTGCTACCTTGTGGTTACGCAGCAGAACCTACAGAAAAGTAAGCAAAGAAAAACTTCACACAAAGAACACATTCAAAGGAGCTGAGTTCAGTCTTGAACATAATCTAGAAACAGCCTCAGTAAATTATAGGTTACAGAAAAAAGACTTTGCCTCATAAGAAATCAGTTTAAGGCACAATTGTTTTGGCAGCCTTGTGGTCAGGAACTTTATTGCTTTAATTCTTTATGTGACTTGCGGCTTTACTGTGGATGCTCTGAATTCAGTATCAAACCATTGTTTATGTTTATGTGACCATATATACATGAAGACATTGTATATTTCATTTAAGCCACAGTGGTTGTGGGGTTTGCTGGCAGCCATCACATATATTGAGCTGTGATGGGCTCTGTGGTTTATTGGGATATCCAAGCCTTACACAGGATGGGTTGCTACTTTGGTTAACTAGCCCCTCCCTCCCAAAAAGCCCATCACTGTGAATTGGCTTGTCAGATTTGACACACAGTGCCAGGTAACATTTTATTTATTTATGTATTTATTTAAAGTTTTTATATACTGTCCCATTACTAAAAGTTTCTGGACAGCTTACAAAGAACAAAGAAACCATAACAACAACAACAACAACAACACTGCAGCCAATAAATAATGATAAAACCAATTAATTGTTAAAATACTGGGAAAATAAAAAGGTTTTCACCTGATGCCAAAAAGAATAAAGTGTTGGCACCAGGCGAACCTCCCTGGGGAGCATGTTCCATAGTCAGGTGCCACCTCTGAAAAGGCCCTTCTCCAAGGAGCTACCCTCCTAATTTCCTTCAAAGAGGACTCCCAGAGAAGGGCCTCTGCCCCCGATCTCAAGGGGCAGGCCGGCACATAGGGAAGAAGGTGCTCCTTCAGGTATCCAGGACCCAAGCCCAACATGGTGATTAAGTCAACAGCTTCTGTGTGTTAGTTCAGAAACCAGGGTTCAGAGGTTTCCGCGAGCATTACTGCTAGTGTGGCTGCACTTCTCTTGGTACAGGACAACTTTCAGTTGAGTGTAGTGAATGATTCTAGAGACGGCATTGAGCTCCAAGTGGTATAAAAGGTCTTCCTGCAGTGTGTGAGGACACACAGGTACTGATTCACATAGAAGGAATTGCTTGCTGCTTTGGTCATCAAGTGTTGTGTTTTTACATGTAAACCAGCCCACAAAGGCATCCCATTGACATCAGTTGCTTTAGAGTGCGCCTAACTTTTCCCAGTAGTACTATTTGTCTTAGGTCTGAGCCTTGAATTTTAGCACATGTTGACCAGAAGCCAAAAAGTCTTTATTCCAAACATCCCTTCCAAATGTAGGTATAAATGGGTCCATGCTCACAGTGGACAAATCCTCTTTGGTAGCCTTGGAATAAAAAAGAAGTGGATCACAGTTTTACAGTTTAGGGTGGATTTGAAAATGGGGTGAAGGAGGGGTGTGATAAGATGGAATGTGGGTGGGATTTGAGTTGACAGGGAAATAAAAATAGGATAAGAGCAACATGGGAAAATTGCAGCTGTTCAATTTTTCCTTGTCTCCTATTCATGCTAAAAATGTGAAATGATGAAAATACTATTTCTTTCAGCCCCACATGCACACACTTTCTCCACTTGATTTTCTGTTTCTGTGCCCTGTGCTGTTTTTGAGGTCAGTCAGGATGAAAATATACGTTGACAGACTGAGACCCACGAAAATTTGCAGGGAGAAGAAGAGCATTTAACCAGTGAGTCCAACCTCTCCTCCTGTGCCTTTTTTTCTCACTACCACCCCACAAGTGATCCTTTCAGCAGTAGGGAGGCAGTCCATTTCACTACCAAAAAGGGATAGCTGGGGTCATTATTTCTCCTTTCTGTTTTCTTGGAATAAAAGTGCCTCCAGGATATCTACTCACATAGATCGCAGCTGGATGAAAGAGTGCCAAAGAAAAAAGAAAAACTCAAGAATCACTCCCTATACTGCTATAGGCATAGAAGTTTTGTCAAAAGGTGGCAAACTTATTCGTAAAAAAGGCATCCCATTTTTCCTCTAAAATGCATTTTGCAAGCTACATAAAGCTATAACCAGGAAAAACTGCATTTTCATGCTGTTGTGCATTTGTTGAAAACAAAAAATACTATACCAAGGGGAGAAAAGTCTAGCAGATGATTGCGGGGAGTACAATACAGAAAACAAACCCGTCTGTTCAATATGCTAAAATAGTTGCTTTAAGTGCCAAGATTCAGGGGCATGTGAGTAAGCTGAACTGCCAAATCTTTCAAAGTTCTCACAGCAGGAATTAACACTCAACATAGAAGCTGGTGACATGATCTATGAAACTAGGCTATGGCACTCACCTCCAGTCTGCGTGCTCCCAAAAGTTCAGCCCTCGGCCTGCGTTCTCTGAGCTTTCTTTGTTAAAAATCCCAGCTTAGGGTTTTGCTCATTCGCTTGTTTTGGTTTAATGTAAGCTCCACATCAGAGCTTGTTTCCTCTGCTCTGCAGCTTTGGCTGCTCCTCTGTTCACCTCACAGCTATCACTGCAGCATCTTTTTCTCTTTGACCGTCTTTACAAAACCAGGAATAAGTACATGACAGGAGGATTGGTGGTTATTGTGCTGATAAAAGGCTGGCCATTCAGTGCACAGAACATTGTATGTGGCGGTGGAACCACTGCGATATGAAATGTTTGTATTATAAAAACCAAAGTTTTAGAAAGAAATGTTTGTATTTAGAAAGAACCAAAGTCTCCCAAAGTTGCAGGTTTACAGTCTCTTCTTCAGAAAGGAAGGAAGGCAGTGAGAACAAATGCTCACATTCTTTTCTCACAACAGAACTGCTTGCTAGCCTCATAATCTGTCAACAGTAAATGTTTGCTCGAATTAGAAAACCCTGTATCAAGGGGGCATTTGATCTCAGCCTGCTAGCAGCTGTTTGAAGAAGCTGTCACTGCATTGTTGCTGTACGTAGGGTTTTTGCCACTACTTATAGTACTGTGTTATATTTCGTACCACCGTTTAAAGCTGGGGATCATAGAAGCTGATGAAACCTTGTGGAGTCCTCATACCCATTCATCCATGATGTAGCTTTACCGGGGTCTCTGGTTGTGCTGAGGGTTCTACTCATGTTCAGGTGAAATGGGGTCAAGCGCCCCTTCAGAGCCTGCTCTCAACCCTAACAAGGGGCAGAGGCCAGCATGCTTAGCACCATGTGCCCCTACACAGTTGACACCCTGCGGGCCCAAGCAAGCCCCTGAATCCTTCTGTGTGGGGAAGATGGAGAACCCCAGCTTGCAGCTTTCAGACAGCAAACTGACAATCCTATAGCCTATCCAGAAGAACGCCCTACTGAATTCAGAAGGACTTGCTACCAGGTAAATGGGTGCAGGGTTGCAGCTTTTGTCAGCAATCCCTTCCACACTTACCTGAGAGTATGTCCTTCTGCACTTTGAGGAAACTAACTGCATAGGGAAGTACAGCATCAGAATGTCCAAAGAACTGTGGCTGTGGTTACTCTCACAATACAAGCTAGCAGTGCTGGTATTGCTGTGATTTTCTCCTAAAGGAATCCATCTCAAAAAACAAAACACCTTTCAACTTTCTCATATGGTAGTTGTTGGCCTTTTGTCAACTTGCTTTGCGCTTTCCTAACCATATTAGGGTAATCAGTAGGTTTTGAAGCAGATGCCTTGCCTGTTAAGGTCTTTTTCAAGGGCCACAGTCATCCTCCAATCACAGCAGAGGATGTTTCTTGCTGGGCCTTTAATGCCACTGGAAGAGGACTGTCATTGGCCAACCCAAATCTGCTCAGCACCTGCTGAGCCAGTATAGTCTCCAAATACAAGTCTTCAAATGCAGTGCAATGCAATACCAGCACAATGCCAGTATTTCCCAGTACTGCATAATGCAGGCAGTCCACAGGTGAGTTGTTTGTAGCTGTGCAGCCTGGCTAGATATTGCCATACTTGGCTTTCAGGCCACTGGGAGACACGGCTTTCAATGCAGAAGCTCAGCAATGTAAGCCTTTGCCAGAACTTGCCTGGTGCCTTCAGTGCAAAGTGTGCTCAAAATTATATTTTCATATAAGAACGAGTTTGCAGTCAGGGGTTGGTCCACCTGGCACAAAATCAGCATATTGTTATTATTTAAATAATATTTATATCCCAACATTTTTCCTTTTCAAGGAACTCAATGCAGCTTTGAGTTAACCCCTTCCTCTTCTCAATCTTATCCCCACAACAAGAACCTTGTGAGGAAGGTTGGCTAAGCGTTTGTGACTGGGCTAAAGTCACCCAGTGAGGTCCGTCATGAGCGGGAATCTCAAGCCCATCCTGTGCAGTTAGCAACTACACCACACTATGGCTGGGTGAGCAGGTGTCCAGCATCCCAAGGCCTTTGAAACACCTCCCAGGGATCACTGGATCGGTCTCTTGAAATACTGAAACCATCTCCTTGGTGAGGAAGGCCCACTGAAGCAAGTCCCACTTTTGAATAGACATAAGGCACTGTAAGTGTCCTTAGATAATTTGCTAATTAAGATCTTTTGCTCCCATTTGTGAACAAAACAAGGCAGAGGTAGAACATAAATAAAATATAAGGTTGCATATGTTTCTGTTAATAAACAAAAGGATGATGAATAATGCATGGCCCTCTCAGTAATAAAAAAAATGGTTTCTGGTTAAAATTGCATTTCACTTCACTGTAAAATGCAAATTTTATATGTTTGTGTCTTTGTAGGGAGGTGTTGTTGGGGGGTTGTTTGTTGTTTTTAAAATTCCCATGCAGTACTTTGAGGTCACTTAAGTGCAGGAATAGTGTTCATTTCTTTTCTTCTTTTTTAAAGCGCGTTTCATAGAGCTCAGTGTATTTGCTGGTGATTTGTGAACGAATGTGAAGGCTAACATGGCCTGGTAAATAAAGATGCCTTACATAATTCATGGCCCACCTCAGGCTGCATGTAGCCTACCAGCCCCGCATTACTGCTTGCCAAGAAGGCTGGATCCTCTTTTCCTACTTTTGTAGTCCAAAACTGTCACAGATGGCAGAAGTCAGAATTGTACAATGCTTCCAGGGTTGGGGCACGGCTGGGAAGACGCAGAATCAAGTCCCTGATTCCCTGCTCTGGCATGAAGTTCACTGGATATCATTATCATATGTATTTATATCCTACCTATTCCTAACGCTGGTACTCAAGGCAGCTCAAAACTTTAGGCAATCGCTGGCCCTTAACCCAGCCTGTCTCATCAGCGCTTGCAAGTTGTGAGAGCAGCACACCTGGATCTGTGACCTAGATCAAGGCAGATGGGCAGGGCTGTGTCCCATATCTTCTGTGCTGCTCCAGTGCCATCACTTGCCTTAGCAGAGGCCTCCTTCTCGTGCTGCATGCAGTAGCACTGCTGTTACTCTGAGTCCATGGGATTTAGCCAAACCAGAGGGGAGTAGAAGGTGAACAACTCAGGTTTATTGTGAGAATAAGATGGAGAGCAAGATCATGCAGACATCTTGGGCTCCTTGGGGAAAAGTCGAGTTATCAAAGTAATAAGTAAATCAAACGATAAGTTACTGGACCCTGCTGGCCACTATCCATAAGTTGTGTCTTCCTTTGATAAAAACATGAAGGGCACTTAGATCGGGAAGATCCAAGTGCAAACCCTTTCATAAGTCAGTCACCCTTCCTCATCAACACCCACCACCACCATCAGTTCTATGGATTCTGTGAATCAACTTGGATGCATTTGATACTGTGACAGGTTATAAATGATAACCCTTGCAACTTTTTCCCTCCGGAAAGTTGCTTTCAGGAGAACCTTTCTATGCCATGCTCCTGAATTAGGAATTTTGCTTCATGGAACCATCACAATCATGTCCAGAGGCCTGCATGTGCTTCAGAATGGACATGGATCTCCTGTCTGTGCTGGCCATGCATGCCATTCGCTTCAAGGGACAGCACACAGAGCCACTCCTCACCTTAAGTGGATGGGGAAGTTGCAAAGCAAAAAGCAGAGGATAAAAATTTCAAAAGAATTTGCCCCACAGTTCTAAACACACTTAGCTGAGAATCGAGCATACTTTGCACAGCTTAAGGGTACAATCTTAAGATGCTTACTAAAGAGTAAAACCATGTGGCTTACTTCCATGTTAACATGCACTCAATGGCTCTGTTTATTGTTAGCAATTTCCACATCTACAGTGTATTTCAAAGTGGCTCATACTTGTGTGCCAATAATGATATAATACAAGTACAATCCCCTCCTCAAAGCCCCTCCTGTTTAGCATCTAATCCAGACCAACAGTGAACCTTTCTGGAGCTGCCTGCTTTCAGAAACTACCAATTTGCAAACCGCCGCAATCAGTCTTGCCAAGGTCTACAGCCAGGATGGGGCAAGCAGAGGCAAGGCAAGGCAAGAGCAACAGAGGCAGCAGGAGCAGGGCAACAGAACTCCGAGAAGGGCAGAGTCCAAGAGCAGGTTTAATGGCAAGTCCACGTCATAGTCAGGGTACAGGATAAAGGAGCAGAGGGGATACTCGTCAGATTTTCTGTGAGGGTAGCTAGGACCATGGATGACAAAGGGTGAGATCTAGGATCTAACAACCATGAGAGGAAGGGCCCTCCCCCTATTTGTTTGGGACCTCTCCCCCCACCCTTGTCTCTTAAAGCATTTTCAGAGCAGAGGGGACTGCCATGGGGATGGGGAAGGCCTCTACTGCCAGTGCTTCAATCTGGATGTAGCCCAGAATTTAGGTTAAGAATGAACCTGATAGGTTGGAACACTGAGCCAGAACAACCTGACATCCAGCACAGATAAAGCGCAGCGTCTGTAAACAAAGACTCGAGTTTGGGATGGGAGCAGAGATGGTGTTAGGAGGGAAGCCCACTAGGGGTGGTGCCCCAGATCTTTCCTTTGGAGCTCTGGGATGCCATCTGCCCCACCTACACCGCTGTCCAAGGTACACCAGGGGCCCTCTGTTGCATCAGATCCCCCTGGATTGAGTGGCTTTTTGAGCACATATCCTTCACTTCCGGCTGTCCCCCTCTGTTCTTCCCAAGGGGTTTTCATTTATGGTTATAACGTTTTCCTCTCTCCTGCCCATAGATCCTATTTTACAAATAAGGGTCTCCTTAGAAGACAGAATCCTTTAAAGGCAGGCACAGAAAGACTTGAGAGCATATGTCAAGTAGTGTATGCTTTTTTTTTCTTTCCTGTATCTCTGAGCCCTGGATCTTTCCATCCACAGCACTGCTCCAGGATGGCTTGGCAGCAGTACAAGTGAAAAGGTTCTCCTGTCTTAATGTGCAATCTTACGCATGTTTAGACTGAAAAGGCCGTTCAACTTGCAGCATGCGCAGCCAGCATGACTAGTTGGGGCACAGTGGGAGCTGGCAGGTCTTTTTTTTTTTTTTTGGTCTAAGCATGCATAGGATCGTTCCCCTAGTTGCTGATGAGCTGAACATGGGCCAGTAGCATGGTGCAGCTGCTAAAAAAGCTAATGCAAACTTAAGTCTGCATAAACAACAACACAGTGGCCAAATCACAAAAAGTTACAGTTTGTGATGTTCAGGTCACACTTTTGTCCAAACTAGCTGAAGCCTGGAAAAGAGAAGCTTGTCCAGGCATCAACACACAAGAGGGCATTGTGAGGAACAATGGAAAGGGAACAGTGGAAAGAGCTGAGTATGTTTCTCCCATAGAAGCAAAAATTAAGGGGAGCCAAGCTAGTAGTTTTCAAATAGGCGGAAGGCCATCATGTGGAAGATGGCACTTGCTCTGGACTTTCTGATATGATTTTCAGTGTTATTCATGCAGTTGAACTGGACTTTGGCACTGATACATTATCCTTGTGTAGACAATCTGACTTTTCCCATGTTGTCTCACTGACTCATTCAGTTTTAAACCGCAAGTTCCTCCAAGTTAATAAGGCTGTGTCTTGTTTCTTAGCTTTGGAAAATACAGCAGAATTCCTGGGGTGGTGTCCAAGATAACTGAAGGGGTTATACTGACCTATCTAATGTGGATTATTTTGTAAAGCATGACTGATGCCACAGAAGCAGCACCTTTGTCTTAGAGGAAATGTCATTTAAATGTTGTTATGAATGAATGGCAAGAATGATAACCTTGCTACAGTCTGTGAATCCAAACACTAAAATAATGCAAACCTGGAAATTATTTGTTGTGAAGCTCTGTTGTGAAGCTTTTTCTCCCCATTAACAAAGACTGGATTCTGTTGGACACTAATATCTTGGCAGAAATTTATGAGAACAAATTAGATGTTTCCCAATAAAAATGTATAAGGGGAGCAAGCAGTGGGTGCTTTTATCTAGATAACATGAAAGAACATTGGCAGCATTAAGAAACTGCCAACAAATTGGAAAACATGACAGCTTCCATTAAAAGAAAGGCTTCCTATTGCCATGACAATAGCTTTAAACTCAACCAAATAGGGGTTATAAATTATTCCCAGGGTCTTGTTCTAATAGCAAAAGTGGATGATTCTTTCTTTCCCCCCCTGCTGTTGTTTGATTGATGCTCTTTCTCAGAAGCCCTAAAAGATGACAACCCATACCAAAAAATTCCCACATATCTCCAAGAAGCGGGTGATTGATTTGTGTCTAGGTTGTACATCATAAATTATGTCTCCCACTTAGGCAATATTCAAGTAGCATAATAAATCCTGCCTTGCTTCTTTGTGTTTCCTTGATCCTCAGTAACATTTGACCTGCTATTCCCTGTCTCTCTGAAATTCAAAGGTCTTTGCATCAGGTTTATTCTTCAAGAAGTAAACAATAATCATCTTCTATTAGGTTATGTCTAACTTGTTCTCAGTAATTTAATTGTTGCCATTTTCTTAGCAGCTTGCACAGACAAGGAGCTGAGAAATCTTGCATCCCGTCTAAAAGATTGGTTTGGCGCCCTTCATGAAGATGCAAATCGTATCATCAAGCCAACAAGCTCGGATTCAGCACAAGGCAGTAAGAAGACAGATCTAAAAATAAAGTTTGAGATAAGTTCAAAGGTTCAGAAAGTCAGTCACAATTGCAGTGACAGCTAATATAAATCCCTTTTGCACATCCTCCGCTATTTTGACCTCACCCATCTTTCTTTTTTCTTTTGGCATAGATCAGGGTTGGATATTTCACCAGCATTTCCATAGTAAATGGGCCATCTGTCCAAGGAGTACAACAATCAATACATTAAAGAAAGAATACAGCATCTTACATAATGACATCACATCTTGTCTTTCAGCACCTTAGTATCCCAGGTTGCATGCTGTTGTCCTTCAGAATAAATAACAAGCTTCAATTTAAGTAGGGAACCTACAGAAGTCAACTGCACATAAGAGAGTAATTTGAAGAGCCTTTCGGCTCTAATACAGGTGGAGGTACAAAGAAAGTAGATCTCCAAATGCTAAGAACTTCAGTTCCTAACATTCCTTACCATTAGCCAACCCCCCCCCCCCAATCTGTAGCTCTAACTTCTGCCCACCCCTAAACTATAGCATTTGGTAGTATGATGCACAGGTTGAGTTCTCCAAATTGTCTCTTCCCAAAAATGAGCATGAGATTACCCAGGATATCCACGTTCAGAATAGCTAGCCCCTATAGATGTTATTGGTATAATGTGGAGAAATTCATATATGCAACAGGACAGCTCAGGGGTATCCAACCAAGACATTCCTGTAACTATTATTGATGTTACTGTACCAGCCCATTAATTGAACTGTCCCATCCCACCCAAGTGATTGGCACTGTGACTGTGAAATTTGAGCACTTATTAGTTTTATTATTACTCAGACATTCATTTCTTTACTACATCATGGTCAAAGCAACCATACAACCAAAATAATACAATACAAATGTACTATTGTTGTTGTTGTTATTATTATTGTTATTATTGATGTTATTAATTATGAGTAATATGGGCTCAGGATGCAGGGGACTAGCAGGGGATTGGATGTCTCTGAAATATCACACCCAGAGCAGCAAGCTCAGGAGGGTGTCAAGTTCTAGACTCTAGAGCGCAGGTGTTATACAAGGTCCTGGCATTTTGCCTCTTTTCCTGAAAAAGGAGGAGGTCTGATCTCTCCCACTCATGTTCCCAGCATCTGCCTTTGATCCGAGAGGCTGAATGCAGCCATTGTTACTGGTGGGCATTGATAGCCTTGGCCATTGATGTTACTGGTGGCCACTGATAGCCGTGGACTTGTCTAATCCCCTTTCAGTGACTGGCCCTGCTTGGTGTGGCAGCTGATTCCACAAACCGTGAGCTGTCCTGTGCGGCAGAGGCGGGCAAGGGGACCATTCACAGTCCCTTGCCACCGGTCTTGAATCCGGCAGGCACTGCCCCACGGCAGAGTGCCGAAGAAACAGGCCTGCCGCTGCCCTGCTGACATGCCAGCGACTGGCAGCAAGCAGGGCGCCAGGAAATAAAAGTGCCGTGACTCCCCTCCTGCAGCTTGGGGCGGCAGATTTCGCTGAAACAAAGTGAAATGTCAGCAGCCTCCCACCTATTCTCCACAGAATTTGTCAAACTTGGGCAATTTTTCAATCTGTAGGTCAAAAATTCACAGCAGGCTTTGTGTGCTGCAAATGACTTCATGACAGGCACTAGATTGGAAACATAATTTTAACAGAATGATTTGTTTAAAAAAATACATTTATGATGATACATGCAAGCCCTTGTCTTTGAGTAAGAAACTGTGAGTTGTTTTCTTTATCAACCTGTCTCCTTTTCTCGGTGTAATTAACGTAGAGAGAACAAAATGCAGGCGAGCCCCTTGTTGCAAAGATGGGATGATTCTGCATAGAGGCTGAATGGGTGTAACTGGATCCAGGCTGGCCAATATCAACCTGAATTATTTAAAAGAGCAAACTGCAGCGTGACTCATGCACAGAATTCAAAGGGGCACACGGGGAGTCTTTATGGCTGTTCCAAGTGGCTTGAATAGCACGCCTCTCCACACACGTGCAGGCTTGTCCATGTTTAAACACAAAAGGGCCTGCTGGGAGTTGTGGGCCTTTTCCTTTCTAAGCATGAAAGGATTACACCCCCAGTAACCCAAGCAGCTGATCTCCACTTTCTGAACTGGGCTATTTTGAGCCACAGCAGGCAGAACCACTTCAGTGAGTGTTTTGTAATGTGTCTCCCTCCAGGTAGGGATGGACGTTTCCAGTCCATGTCAGTTCTGCTTCTGTTGATTCAGAATCTGTTCCATCCTGTTTCTGCATCATTTTTTAAACAAATGGAAGTTCATATATAGATATATAGATGAAGTTCCATTTGGTTTTTTCTCCGCTACGGAGAGAGAAAGAGATGGAATGTATTTTCTCCTAAACTAAGCCTTTGTAAACATATTTTATTATAAAATACGCATTTTATATGCACTTTGCTATTTTTAATATAGAATTGCATCACAGAATTCAGAAAAGTGCAATGCAGTCCTCATATTAGTTCAGAAGGTGCAGATGAGGTGGGTTCACTTCAACCTGAACAAAAATCCTTGAGGACTGAACAAGGTCCTTGAGCATTTCTGCTGCCTGAGCATGGAAGACTAGGTCCTGGGATATCTGAATTCTAGCTTAACTATTTTTACGGTAACTATGTATACTATTTTACTAGTATACTATTACACTATACTATTTCAACTATTTATGCACAAAATTATATCGGAGTTCCCCATCTCCCCATACAGAAGATCCTCAGCCCTATGACCTCTCCATCTGGGTTTGCCCCTTCAGATCTGTTTGTCTGAGGTTGGCTTCCCATGCCTTTGAAGCTCCATCCTTTTGCCATTCTGCTTGCATTTTGCTCCACAGATGTCTGATCACTTCATTGACATGAGCTGTCAGGTTATGCTTATGGAATCATCAGAAGCATGTGCTTTTTCTGTGCAATCTATTTTAAGTATTCCCATATGGTTTTAAAGCAAACTTGCAGATGGTAGGAAATGATGGGTAAGATTTCTTTCAACATACCACATCTGGAGAAGGTGTTCCACTGAAATTTCTCTATATTACATTGCACTGTAGAGGTCTTGCTGTGAGAGTAAAAATGTAACAGAATGGATTAAATTTTTCAGCACAGAGACAAAATAGAGATTACTTTCCTCATCTCCTAACATGAAATGAGAATATTGGCACAGTTTTAAGCTCTGGGCTTTGTCCATTGTAATCTTGTTTTCTGTCTGGTTTAGACGAAGTGTCATTATTTTTTGCAAGCAAACATTCTTACTCAGTCTTTGCAATATTAGCACATGAATGGGAGTGGAGCAGATCCTTGGCAGAGTGAGAGTCAAGTGGCACTACATTTCTTCATTCATTTCACTTAGAATCCATTCCGATACTGTCTGTTGTCATGATTCTGTCCTGCCACTACAGTTCCAGTTAGCATGTTTTCCAAGGTAGTTTTAAAACAATGTTTATTGTCATCAATTGTCCATCCTTGTTTACTCAGAAGGGAGTCCTGCTGTGTTCAGTGGGGATTACTCTCTTGCAAGGGTATTTCAGATGGCAGTGATTTCACTTCTTTGGAATGTTCTAAGCCTCACAGAAATTAGTTAAACTTGCAGGCTGCAAAGCCCTTCTCTGGGCCCAGTCCTACAAGAGAGGGCATCACAGCGCCACAGAAGCAAGTATTTCTTTCTTGATTTCATTTTATACCACCCAATAGCCGAGGCTGCTGGGCAGTTAACAACATTAAGAAAAAAAAAAATACACAAGATGAAATCAAGTTAAAAGCAACAAAGCCACAAAAGCAGTTGCAACTGAATCAGCATGGAAGCATAGCAAAAGGACAGAATAAAATGCAATATTAAAAATGAAGTTTAAAAACTGAACTGCTAAAATGCTGGGAGAATAAAAAGGTCTTCACCTACCTAGTACCAAAAAGAGTACAAATTAGGCGCCAAGTGCAGCACTTTGAGGAGCTCATTCCACAATCAGGGTGCCAGAACCAAAATGGCCGTCCCCCTGGTAGTCACCCACCTCACTTCCTTTAGAAGGGCCCCCCAGTGGAGATGAACTCAGAGTCCAGGTAGATATGTATGGGAGGAAGTAATTCTTCAAATAACCCAGCCCCAAGCCATTTCAGGCTTTGAATGTTGGTACCAGCACTTTGAATTGGACTTCAACTGGCAGCCAGTGCAGCTGGAAAAGGACTGGTGTAACACGTTCTCATAAGCCTGTTCCCGTGACCAGTGCAGCTGCCCTATTTTGGATCAGCTGACGTTTCCAGACCATTTTCAAAAGCAGCCCCAGACAGAGTGTGTTGCAGCAATCCAAACAAGAGGTTACCAGAGCATGGATAACTGTAGCTAGGCTCTCTCTGTCCAGGTAGGCTTCTAGTTGGTAGATCAGCTTAAGCTGATAAAAGGTGCTCATACCACAGTCTACTTTTGCCTCAAGTGACAACTCTGGATGCAAGAGCACCCCAAACTATGAACCTTGTTTAGGAGGAGTGCAACCCCACCCAGAACAAGCTGAATACCACCCAACTGAGAGCCAGTGTGGTATAGTGGTTAAGAGCACAGGACTGGGACTCAGGCGATCTGGGTTCAAGTCCCCGCTCAGCCATGGAGCCAACTGGGTGACTTTGGGCCAGTCACAGACTCTCAGCCCAACCTACCTCACAGGGTTGTTGTTGTGGGGATAAGATGGAGGAAGAGGAGGATGTAAGCTGCCTTGAGCCCTTTGTAAGATAAAGGCAGGATATAAATCAATCAATCAATCAATCAATCAATCAACTGGACAGATGACTCACCCACTAACAGCACCTCCTCAGTTTGTTGGCCTTCGTCCAATCTATTACCATGCTCAGGCACCGGTTCAGAGTGGTCACTGCCCCATCTAGGTCTGATGAAAAAGTAGCGCTGAATGTCATCTGCATATTGGTGGTACCTCAGCCCATACCTCCAGATCACCCTCTCCAAAGGGTTCATGGTGGCGTTAAATACCGTAGGGGGGGAACTAGACCCCTGCAGCATCCTGTGGCACAACTGCCATGGCACCAAACAATATTCCCCCAGCACCACCCTTTGGAATTGCCCAGCCGGGTAGGAGTGGAACCAGTACAGCACAGTGACTCTTCTAGCTCCAGCAGCCTATCCAGAAGGATACCATGGCTGAGGATATCGAAAGCCACTGAGAGGCTTGCCTCTCCCTGTCTTCCTCCCAGCAGAGGTCATCCTGCAGGACAACCAAGGCAGGTTTCCCCACCAAAACCATCTGTGGATCTAGATAACCCTCTTCAGCTGCCACAGGCTCAAGCAGCTTGCCCAGGAAGGGGATGTTGGCCACTGACTTGCAGTTCTTAAAATTCTCTGGGTCCAAGTTAGGCTTTTTCAGGAAAGGCTGGATTAATGCTCTTCTAAAGGCTCCACTCCCTTTCTCAAGGAGGTGTCTACAGCCTCCTGGACCCAGGTAGAAATCCCTTCCCTAATTGAAGTAATAAGCCATGATGGGCAAGGGCCGGGCACACAAGTGGTGGGCTGAACGTGACCAAGCACCTTGTCCACCTCTTCGGGCCTCGATGGCAGAAGCTCATCCAATAACACTGGACCACATGGGGCTCTGGATGCCTGGCAGAGCTGCATAATTGTCATGTCCAGTTCAAGTATTTAGGGTTGCACAGCTGCAGTGTTTGGAAAAAAATGGTCTAGGATTGCCTTGTCATCTTTCTTTCTTTTGATTTGCTCTTCCACTGTCACTCTCCTCTTATCATTTGGTGCTGGGATGTAGGCTCTGATGCATGCATAAAGCTTGCCTAGCCTCACTTCAGGTAGGAAAACTGCTGTGTGCACCCATCTGTGCACAGTTCTTCAAATCAGGAAATCAGGACTGCAGCAAATTAGGAAGCCTAGTCAACTGCATGCATTGGACCTCCCATCAGTCTTTGGTCTAAGGCAATAATATGAGTTTCCAGAGTCAATACTGGGAAAGCCTGTTCTGAAATTGCAGCACCAAGACACAGATGTCTGCCTGTTTGGGCATCCTGCGTCTTGGTATCCAGTCATCATATTTTCATCAATGGTCTGAACAAGATTTCTGATAATGGTTCCCCCACTGTTGTAGGAAGGGTTGGGTCATGTCCTTGTATTGCAGAGAAAGCTCCTGTCAAGCTTTGGTAGCACCATGAATGGGACCCTGAAGCAGTATATTGTTTATGAAGTGCCCCTGCTGTCCTGAGTCGCTTCAGAGTTGTGGTTCAGATTTAAATAATCATTCCTTTCTCTGCAACAGAGGAACAATTAGGAGCATGTGCTTAACAATCCCAATTAAATCAGGAGGACTGAAATGTGTTCAGCTTTGCCTGGATAGTACCTAATAATTCTTTGAACCAGTAGATTGTGCTAAAAATATAATCATGCAATGGTATTGTGCACATAAATGAACTTTGGGGCTTCGGCAGGTTTTCAGCTGAGCTTGCATCTAATGCTATGGTGCAAACATTTCTCGTTGCAAACGTGGCCATGTCTGGTTTCTGAGACTGGGACTACTGAATAGAAAGTCAGGTGGTCTCTCAAAATACGGCAGTTTGGGAAAGGTATTTTCCTTCATTACAGGCCAGGTTAATGTTGCATAGAATGCCTACTGCATGAGGGAATTGCAGGGTTAAATGTATTGCATGGCCAAACACAGATAATAGTTTCCCCTGCTAAATTTCCTGCAGTTTCCTGAGAGATGGGTTAAAGAAATGCCTTGCATAGCATGCATTGTTTACTTAAAGTTCAACTTGCTTAGAAAAAGACAAGAAAGCATATTTAAGACTTAACATTTTTGGACTTGACAGTTGACATAGACCTGCCAAACAGTGATTTATTAAAAGCAACTTTTATCCACAGGCAATCTGAAGTGGAAATGGAAACTTGCTGCCGTATCTCAACTTCATAATACGCTGAAAGGCCTTCCTAGCGTTAACCTTTTCAACAGTAATATCTGTCTCTCTGTCCAGCTAAAATGTTTCATAAGATCTCTCTAAACACCTGCAAATTAGACTAGCAGGTGAACGTTTTCTAGCATAAGTTTTAAGAAAAAATGAAAATATTCTGTCCTAACGCTTATTACAGGTTATACCCTAATACCCTTGTACAGGTAAATCTTAGGGAAATATAATTAGCATCTTCTTGCTTGGCACTGGGGCACATCATACTGCAGTTATTGTGTCCATATTGATTACAGTCATCCCTTAATTTAGCTAAATGCTTGTTTTCCGATTGCATCATGCAGTAATGTAGTTAATATCAAAGTGTCAACTTCCATCACTGGAGAAGACACACTTGAGCTGTACAGAGCAGCAGGCCTTCTCTGGAAGCACCTTCATTACATTCAAATGAAACACAGCACTGCTTCTTCTCCATCGAGCTACAATTAAAAGTTCTGTGCATGAGCGAAACTGACCATTCCTCCACTCCAGTCCTCAAACCACTTTGAATTAAGCATTGCTTTTACTTTTGTTTAAAGGGCAATAGTTCAGGTCAGACGTGTTGCCACTTTTCAGAGCTGAAAAAGAGAGGACATGCCACCTTAAAACAAGTAACAATACTAATGAGTAAACTCTGAGTTGCTAATATACACACCAGCAATTGCTGTTGCAAACGTGGTCGGTGTGCAGCAGAGGAATTCACTGTGAGCTCTCCTCAGTCACATCTAGCTTTACTCTATTTTCATAGCTTTATATCATAAAACTTCTCCTTTTACCATTCCTTTGTGTATTTCATTTCTATGCCACCCCATAACTGAAGCTCGCTGGGCAGTTTACATCAGGTCAGCATAGACCTCTTAAGTAAAGGACAGCTTACAAAGGCTGTCCATGCTCTGTTGCTTGCTAGAAACAAAACAAAAGGTCGAGCTGTGCCTTAAGCAGTCCAAGTTGACTTTCCATGCCAGAATGTCTGAGGAGTTTCTTCCACAGTTGCCATCAACATGGGCAGCCAGGGATGAAAATCTGAATACCTATGCCGCATTAAGCTCTGATTGGCACACACTTGCTCATGACTGAATGTCTCCTCACTAGGTGACTATCAACTAAATGTGCAAACTTTGCCCATTCCAAAGTGCCATGTTTTGAGCTGACAACAGGTGAGACAACGCTTCACTGGCCTAATTCTGCAGTCCCGTGTTTCCACCTCGGTAGGAAAGAACCGCCTGGGTTTTATGACTGACTCCATAGAGAAGTGCATTCCACACTTTTATGAAACAAACTGTATGCAAGGGCTGATTCACACACAGAGACACACAAATGTTATCTCTTGCATTCCACAAAGAGGAAAGAAGAGCCCGGCTGGATCACATGCATACCCTGCCTGGTCCAACGTCTTGTTCTTCACAATGCTCAGTCAATGCCTCTGGGAAGCCCACAGACAAGACTTGATGAGGACAAGTGCCTTCTCGGCTGTTGACCCTCAGCACCTACCATTCAGTGGCATGCTGAGTAATGAGCATACAGAGCTGAATAAATTTAACAGAAACAAGTCTAGGAATGTGACAAATATATCAACTATTCTCCAGTTCTCCTGCAGCCTAATTTAAGAAATGTCTGTGTTTTGTAACTGAGCGAAACCTTTACTTCTCCAAGGTTATCCAGAACAAGTATTCTGGCTAACGTGAGCAGGGTATGAACTCCATTTCTGTACTGTATTTACTTCTGTTAGATGAAAGCCCATCCACAGGCTGTACAAGAAGGAATAAAGGGAAAGGAAAGGTCAGAGACTCTTGTTCTGAAGCCCCAGTCTTCAGTGTCTTCACTTGGAGACAATTGTGTTATCTGCTAACAGTAGCATGCCGTAAAATAGCATTAATGTTTGTATTACCCAATCCCCTCTTGATGGTTCTTCAGCAACACTGAAAACCCCAGTTGGAGCTAAAGAGACTGATTATCAGTGTGATGCCTACCTGCTCCTTCAAATTAACCCTAAACAGACTGCAGCACTGTTCTAGATATTCAGGGCAATTCAACCTGGGTGATGGGTGTTTTTGCAGTTACAAAGAGGCACCTCGTAATAGGACTTGACATATAAAGCAGAAGAGTCCAGTATATGGCTTCTACATGTAATGAAAAATCTTCCGTTTATACACTGTCAGGAAATGACAGCTTTACAACAGAGCGGACAGATTGTTCTGTTGATTGGCCAGAATAAGCAGTGACCTAATGCACTCTTTGCTCCCATCTAGTTAAGTCAAGTCTTGAGAAATCTGTGTCATGGAGGAAAGAGAGAGAGAGAGAGAACATATTGGGTATTCAAACCTCACTTTCTAAATATTGTCGAGACACATAATAAAACAAATTATGTGTCTTGTTCAACACTGAGAAAAGCCTTTAAAAAGCATGGTGATACAAGATGTGAGTAGAGTATTGTTGGTCCAAAGAAATATTTGCACCTTGCTTTGAGGGTGGGGTGGGGGTGTCCAAGATGACAAGTAGAGATAGTGCAGTTCTTGAATAAATGAACAATTCAATAGGAATGTTTCACTAGAAACTTTTATTAATCATGTCGGAGTGAGCATTTCCGGCAGGCATCCATAAGCAGCTAACATTTTTAAATAGCTATGCCTCGAAATACGTCCCCTTTCCCAGCAAAATAGTTTGGGCATACTTTGCAACACTGAAGAACCAGTCTTTTGCTTCAGAGGGAATGCGCTACACAGAGAAATGTGAGAGAAAACTGTTAGAGCTTCTCCATACAAGGTATTCATTGCACGTGCATGCTTCTTTACTTGAGGCTGTGTGCAGGCTACTAAGACACCCTGTGATCCTCTAGTTTTGTTTTTGTTTTTTAAAAGCACTTGCTTGCTTTTTGCTCTGCTCTGCGGGTGGAAGAATTAAGTATTATTTCTGAAGCCAAAGAAAAAGCATTTTCCTAACTGGTGTAATTGTGATCTACTGCTAAAATATCATTGCCACCTAGGGGTTATGCAGTGGAAATGCAGGAAAGGAAAAGGTGTGTTTGTGAATTCTGTGACTAAACTGAAAGTCGACAGTGATTAACAGCCTTGTGTAGAAAAGCCCTTGGCACAGAAAACTGACCTGGAACCAGCCACAATGGCTCTTATCCTCTGATCCCAGCCTCTGGCTCTTATACTATGATTTGAAAGTGAAGTGAACAAAAACTTTCAAGGCATTTGCTGCTTCACTTAACAATGGGGCCCGGGGAACAGTTTGGACTCATTCTTTTATAACTGGAGCCAGACCCAGCTGCAAACACCTTCCCCAGCAGCCTTTGGATTCTTCCATTCCCTTGAGTGGCTTTGCAAGTAATTCTTTAATGGGAAAGCAGGATAATGAAGCAAGTAAGTATACTGCATGTACACACAAAGAGAGAAGATAATCTTGAATTCTGAATGGAAAGAGGCTTTAATGAACTGTAAGCTAGGCGAGGAGAACCAGTGAGACTTGAACTCCTCAGACTGCTCCAATTTTCTCCTTGAAGGTTGTTGCACCATATTCCTGTTCCCAAATGTGAGCACCGTTTCTTTTTTTCCAAACAGAAAAATCCTCATTTCATTAAAAAAGCATTTTACAAATGCATACTTTCACCTCATTGACTAAAGGGAGGAAAATGTGCATTTTAAAGTGGACACTTTTTAAATTATACATTTTTTCAACATGCTCAAGAATGTGCAAGCAGTTCTTTTGAGATATGCATAGCAGTTCGCATTCAGGCTTATGATCAGGATAAGTTCTGATGATTTGTGAAGGTAAATACATTCATATTATGAAACACTCCACTTCACCGTGTACATATATAAAGCAACAATGAATGGGTGTGACTCAGGTTTTTGCTGATCTTTAAGATTTACTCATCTGTCTCTTTAACCCACTCATACTTAGTCCTGAACTGGATCCATGTTCCAATCTCTTACCCAGACACAAAGGAAAGCTTAATCTGAAATCAATTTTGCCCCAGTTCTCTCCACACTTGAGAACACAGTCAATTAGTGGGGATTCTTCTTTCTAGCAATTTGGCTCAGCTGGGGTTATTTTCTCCTGCCTTTACAGGATTTGACACTAGCATATTACCAATCTGCAAGGACTCATTGGGCTGGATGTTCAACAAACTGGATATGAACTATGACCTTCTCCTCGATCACTCTGAGATCAATGCCATTTATCTTGATAAGTATGAACCATGCATCAAACCGCTCTTCAACTCCTGTGACTCCTTCAAAGATGGGAAGCTCTCAAACAATGAATGGTGCTACTGCTTTCAGAAGCCTGGAGGTAAGTTGCTAGACTCCGGTCCTAGAAAATTGACTCTCCCATTCAGAGGTCGATACAGAAAATTAGCTTGCAAGTCATATTAAAAGGCAAATAGATTGTTATGATTTGTGAAATATCACCATACAGTGGTGATGAATAAAGGGTGCAGTAGTGAAGAATCAAATGAATCAAATGTTTATATAATTTGCTACTTTGCAATAGTGTCTCCTTTAGAATTGTCCATCTCACTTCTGCCCTCTGAAAAGCTTGGGTATGAAGACTTCTTTCCTTTCTTTGTGCTGCTTTAACTTTACCCTATAATTTTTCATGAAATATTAAGCACTTGGACAGGTTGAGAAGTAGTTTTGTCTGACTTTTAGAACCAACAGTGAGACCACCCTGATGTCTGCAAGAAGTTCCTGTTTCTATTTTCTTTCTTTTCTTCCTTCCATTTTCTAATTCCATCTCACTAATTGTCCGTCCTTCCTTCCTATTCAATTGTCCTCTTACCCCAAACATTTCCATATCTTTCGAATCCTGGCATCTTTTTTCCACACAATTTTCTCCCTTGTCATTCTTGTCTTCATGTTGCTTTTCTCTTTAAACCTTCCCCACATTTTTGCCATTTCTTTCACATCCTTCTTAAACACAAATTTCTCTTTTACCCCTTTATTTGGCTGCATCAGCAAACACATGATTACACATAAGAAATCCAGCCAGGTGTCCTTGAGCCCTACTGAAGGTCTGATGACCGCGGGAGTATTCTGCCAAGGACTGCAGTTTCTTCCCACACCTATAAATGAACCCCCTGGATGTATCTTGCCAAGAAGTCCTCGCTCCTGATGTCAGTTGCTGCCTTGCTCCAGCTGCAGCCTTTCTCTAGTCTAAGAGCCGCCTCTGCTCTTGGTCCCTCTGAGAACATGCAGGCTTCCATTGCTTCGCCAGGTGCACCCTTGCACCCAAAGGGCAAGTTTTTAGTTTTCATGCACATCCACGCCAAGAGCATCCTGTGCCTAGCAGGACACACTCAGTCCCCTTTGTCCTCTTCTTCCCCTGTAGACCAAAGTGTCACAAGCATGCTGAGCCTGCAGCCTGTTCCAGGATAGCAAAATGTAGGTGTGGCAGTGCTCACATGAGGGCAGCTGAGCAGCAGAGAGCCCTCAAACCTTAGCAAGGGTTCCATCGCCATTAGCTTATTGCTTATGTTATTGCTTATAATGTGGAAATTAGTCTATTAGTGAGCAATAAATGAGCATCCTGGCTTTAGAGCTGATGAAGGGAAGGGACAAGTGTTCCACCACCAAAATGGCCCCCAAGCACTATTTTTAGGCATAGCATGTTGTGATTTTTTTTAATTAGTAAAGCTAATGGCATACATTTGTTCTGCAGTACAGTACAAGCATATGTGGTTTGTTCATTCCCAGGTGAGCAATAGACTACGTTGCCTGTCAATTGTGAAGCTAATCATTAGAGAATCTGTGCCTTACCATCTGGAAACTCACACTCACATATTACATTTTAGGTCTCCCTTGCCAGAATGAGATGAACAGAATTCAAAAGCTGGGCAAAGGGAAGAGCCTGATGGGTGAGTTCAGCTATTTGCCTCTCACTCATTTAAGCCAGTAATTAAAGCTTCTGTTATTATGGTGAAGTTATATGCAGAAATGGCTTCCTGATAAGGCAATAATGGCAATGCCACTCTCTGTTCTGTGCTTGCCACTTCATGGAATCGTATTAAGAACTGAACAACAATCTGTGCTTAAATGTGTTGCATGCCTTGGCACACCAGCAAGCATCACATGAAACAGAGTTGTCATTGCAAGATTTAAATCTTCAGTCAGTTCCATTAACCCTGACACAAATGTTGGTCAGATACTGCTTTGGCTTAAATGTTTGCAAATCTGATGCATAAGAAACAGCCTTCATGGTACGCTCCTCTTCCCGGAAGTCTAGATTGCACTTATAAATGTGTGGTAATGGCAGGCGTTGCGTAGCATCGTTTAAGTGGAGTGCATCATGCTACTTGGAAGCCGAACAGTCCATCTGTGAAACTGCAGGTTTATCATTCTGGTAACTGCTAAAGTATAAATTGAGACCCTCCACAGACTGGCTCAGCTTTGCCTTTGCCACACCTGCCCCAGTGGAAGGTGGGGAGCAAATGAAGCCACTTTAGCTAACACACTGGGGGGATCATCTACCTGGCACTTTGGTCGAGGTGGTTTCCCTGCATTTGGACCTTCCCTGGCTAGGCAAGCCCATACCAAATGAAGCCAGGTCCCTGGCCGATTCCGTTTGCATGGGCAGGTGGGAGATCAAGATAGCCGGAACAATCCAGTGCAAGTGTAATCAGAAATCAGGTCCAGTAAGCTGAAAGAAACATGCTGAAAATTCTGCGAAATGAATCACTGAAGTCATAAAGCCCTTCCTCCTCAAATGCCCATGCCAATATTGTTGTCTTTTTCATCAAATTACTGCTTCTCACTAAAGCTAACTGGTCAGAGATGGAGCTAAGGCACAGGGGACTGTACAGCAGGGACCACAAGAGGTAATAGAATGGCAGAACTGGGGATAGAGGAAGGATAACTGTAGCCATAAGAATGAGGACGGCAAATAAAGACACAAACATATTCTTTAGCATCCACATGCTCCAGGGATTTGCCTACAATATGAAAAGAGACTGTTCTGAGGATAATCTAAAAGAGAACTGGGCATTCGTCTTAAAAAGCATTTCTGAACCAACACTACTGTTCAGAAAGTTAAGCCCACTTCCTGAATGGCCACTTGGGCTGAAACAGAGGATGGTTTTCACCTAAAAGAGGAAATGCCGGTTCATTAGGGGTTCGATGCAAAACAATCTGGCAAGCATCTTTGCAAAGATATGTCCTGGGGAAACTGGAGTAGGAGCCCTTCTCCAGATGCTACTGCTTACAAGCAGGTTGTTTTGAGTTAAAAACAAAACAAAAACCTGCTGCCAAAGCAAGTACCTGGAGTGGTCTCATCCCCTCTCTCCAAACCAATCTGAATTATTTCCCTTCTCCTGCAAAATGTCTGCCTGTGAAGGAGGTGGCAAATGGGAGTGGCTATAGACAGGGCGGGTCTCCATACACCAATATCACAGATACCCTCATATGAATGGCTTCCTTCACAAAATCTGTATCCCTTTCCTTTAGTGTTCTTGACAGGGCATACTTTAAAAGGTGTGATTTTCCTCAACATTGTCCCTGAGATTGGGCCAAATTCAAGATTAATGTTCATATATTTGTCAATAAATTATATTTGTAATGTTTAAAAGTTGGGCACTTCCTTTAATAACTGCAGTTGCTCAGATGGAAAATGCATTGATTTATAATGCACTAAATATATATGTGAGCAATTTCCCATTTCTGTGTCTTTTATGCAAGTAATGGCATTTGAGCAATGCATTTGCTTTCAATTTTTTTTTCTCCATGGGAAATGGAGTGGAAATAGTCCTTTTGACATATATGCACACTCTGCAGAGTTGTTCTGTGTATGGAACTGGTGAAGGAAGACCCTCTATATATTTTTTGAGCAGTATATCAAGAGGCATCTCTTTGACAAATGAATAAGACATTTTATTTAATATTGTTGGGCACAATAAAAGGCTGCTTTTCTGGATTTGAAAATGAAGCAAACAGCAGACAAAGAAAATGTCTATGCAGGCACCTCTGGCAGATGCATCTAACAGATCTCCTGGGAGAAGCCCCTTGTATTGCACATATGCATCTAGGTGCATTAGCACTGTGTGTTCTGAAGAGGATCACCAGAGTAATTCAGGCTACTTGAGAAAGGGCTCCATGGCTGAAGAGCCACACTGGGATACACCACCAGCTTCTGCCAGCATGCCCGTTACATAACAAAGGCACAACTCGAATTGATTGTTTTCCTTTTTTTCTGGCTTGCCCCCATCGTCTAGAAATTCTTTTGAACAGCTCTGTCATATTTAATGCATGAAATCTTCCTACAGACAGATGGGTAGCACCTTCTAGGGATAATTTATCTTCGTACTATAAATGCAGAAATCTGAAAACTAAAAAAATGGAACATAGAAATAATTACTTTCTCATTAGCTTTCCAAAGCAGCGTGTCTTGTGTCAATTTGTGTGTGATGACCATGCTGTAGGATAGACGAGCCCCAATCCATTGATTTGTATAGGGTGAGATGTGTGTGGTGTGTCCTGCTACTGGATAGGAGTAGAATCCAGCATTGTCATTCCGCCAGTGGACTGATAAGGTGCCTGGAATGGAGCAGGGTCTCTTCTCTCCTTCAGTCTTCCATGTGCCCTCCACATCTTCTCCAGAGGGTCCCTAAACCCTCTGGAAAAGTTTGAGAGTGTGCACAGGAGCTGCAGCGCAGAGGGGGAAAGGTGCAGAAGGAAGGCCTGTCCTGCCAGCAGGAGCCTTCCGCTGCTTCCAATCTGCCACAGAGCAAGCGGCCTCATCCATGATGCAGGAGGCTGCACAACTGCTGCCATCAGAGCACTGAACCGGATATTAATTGGACCAGGTGTTCAAGATGGCAAAGTGTGGGTCCATCGCAAGAGGCAGCCGCCTTGGGGTATCGCCTGCCTGAGCTCCCCCGAGCAGAGGACTCTCTTCGCAGTGCCATTTGTGTGGAAGGCTGCTCCTCCCCAAGGAGCCGCTGACCGAAGGCACTCGGAACGCATCGCCCTCTCCACCGTGAGAGAGGGCCCTCTTGAACACCAGGGCCAGCTAGTGCCGCTCCACCTGTCTGCCTGGTCGTACGATGACACGTCTTCCTGTTACTGACGCGGCCCCCTGTGCCGTCTCCAGGTGCTTTCATTCCACGCTGCAACGAGGAGGGCTATTACAAAGCGACTCAGTGCCACGGCAGCACCAACCAGTGCTGGTGCGTGGATAAGTACGGAAACGAGATAGCCGGCTCAAGGAAGCAGGGAGCGGTTAGCTGCGGTGAGTAACGGCGAGCTTCCTCCAAATAAAGCTGGGATTAATGTTGTGTGTGTCCTTGCCTGCTGCTGCAGGACTGACTGGGAGAGCACAAAACGGCGCACGGGATGGGAAAATGCATGAGCTGTCGTGACAAGTATCCAAGTCCTGGTAGCAATAATACAATGTGCCCATGCAAGAAACCTTTCTTCCTGAGCATGCATCACAATGTAACATTGGCAAAGGCACCTCCTCTCTTTTTCTCCCAGCCTAGAAACTGCAGCATTTTATACTGAAGTCAGTTAAGCTGTTGAGGATTCTGTAGACTGATATGTTTTTTTATTTGAATTCTTGAAGAACCATGTGACCCCCCTCCAACAAAAAGTGCTCAGTTAACGAGTTCTATTAATGAGGGTTGCTATAAGGAAACTGGTGCTCAACTGTGCCATGGATCACTTTTGGCACAGAGGCTGAAACTGTCGCTGATCCTGGCCCAGTGAGTGTCCATCTGTGAGTGTGTACACACCACTATCTATAGAAATGATTCTTCCACAGTTGCTTATACAATCCAGCTCAGTCTGTACAAGAAATTAGTTTACAGCGGAACGTCTGGGCAAAAAAGAAATACAATACTAAAGCTTTTATAACTCAATCCTATACAAGTGTTGATAATATTCATCTTATTCAGAAACAGAGCTCCTGTCAGCGTAACAGTCTGGCTTGGAATTTTTTCTCTGGAATTCAGGCATTGAAAATAATTGTGGTGGTGATTGCCTTTACTCCTGGTAGTATTCACATTTCCTTTAGGGAATGCTTTCCTTGTTTAATTTGGCTACAAAGAAAGGAAATCTCTGTGTATGTGCTCTGGGATCCTCTAGTATTTCAGCAAATTCTGGCATTCATTACATTTCAGTTAAGGTGCAAGGCAGGCCTGCTGGTTTCAGCACTGCCCTGGAGCGTGTCTTTCTGCCCCACGGAGCACTCAACAGGGCCTTGCACATTATAGAAGGGAGACTGCCATGCAGAGTACTTTGACTTGTGGGGCAGCTTGTTTGCTTCTACTAATCTCACTGAAGAATTCCTAATAAGATCTTCTAATGAATACGCTGGTTTACAACAAAGTCTATACCAAGTTTGGACACCACAGGACTAGAAGTGCATCATTTTATATGGAGATGCATTTCTTTAGGAGCCTTATTTTGGTATCAGTAATCTATGCAAATTGTGTGTGAGCATTTGCCAAGGATCACATCTTTGGCTGCCTAGGATGGGTATACAAACCCACAATTCTTTCCCTTTGATTCACCACTGACCATATAAAATGAATTAAGCTGTGAACAGATCCCCCTGGCATAGCTTAAGTGATAGAATTTGAACCTTCCCACAGCATCCCTTCATTTGCCTTCATTGATGGGGCCTCAACTGGTGCAAGACATATTTCTGGTTCCATTTGCCCTTCATCCTTTCTTGCCAGTATCTGGACAGAAGCTGAGATGTCAGTGAGTGATCTTTGTGGTGGGGTTTTTATAAGGTTGCAATTTACTGAGATCAGCAACTCATTTCAGATATCTTCGAGCACCCATCAGATGGTGGTGTCTTTCAGTCACCATTGACCTGGAATGGATTTGAACCAAGAATTTAGAGATGTAAGGTTCTGTCTTCAGCTACTGCTTCCTTCTGAAAATGCATGGTTTTGTGGGTGCAGCAGAAGACTGTATGTTATTTGGGCACTGTTGTCCTATTTTCCTTTGTAAAAACAGCTGTGTGTTTAAAAAAAAACATAATCAGATGCATACAAAATTAAGTTCCTTAAGTCATGAGAGTATTGACATAACATGACAGAGAACCAGGCTTAAAACTATAACCTTCCCTATTGCAGAAGAAGAACAAGAAACTTCGGGGGATTTCGGTAGTGGCGGATCAGTGATATTATTGGATGATCTGGAAGAGGAACATGAAGCAGCAAAAAAAGACAAAGAAGGGAAACAGAAGATCCATGTAAGAGCAGCTAATGATGACGATGAAGATGAAGATGATGAGAAGGATGATGAAATTGGCTATATATGGTAGTTCCTATATCTCTAAGGACTCATGTTTTGCACAATCTCACAAGTCATTTCGTATCTCTACAATGATAACTGAAGCATCAGGCATTGCACATGGCGTTCACTCTAAAGCCGCTTGGGCGTTCCAATATGCACACCCATCTCTTTCACAGTCAGGTTTCCCATTCACTTTGGTGCTGGGTAAAACTCCACAAGCACAATGGAGATAAGCATGCAGAGCTGAACCTTACATTGAAGTGAATAGGGAAGCCCTTTCACACGCAGGAGCCCCTTGCACAAGTGGGGTGCTCTTGCACACCCATGTGCATTAGAGGCCCTGTGCCCAGCAGACTGCTGGCTGAAGAGAGAGATTTCTCTGCCTCATTTAATTTTGTATTCCACACTGAATTTGGGAGACGGCTCTCCCTCTCAACTGGCTACTGTTTGGAATAACTGCAAGCATGGTTCCCTTTTATTGGCATGGTGATGCCTTTTGTTTGGTCAGATTTCATAGCTTAATCTACTCCACCGGCACTTCCTTTTTTAAAGAGAATATAGAACACAGCCAGGGGTCAGCACATCCAAACAACAGTCTTACGCGCCTATTAGTTACCAATATTGAAATTTTGAATTAACTGGTCTCTTTCATTGTGTCATTTGTTATGACTGACTACTGTGCTGTCCTACTTTAAAGTTAGCAGCAAGCGGTCATTTTGTTTTCTTCCCCTCTGAAATTTAGTATACAAAAATCAGCTTGTTGGTGTTCTGGTTTGGCTTTAATTCAGAAAGAAATGCATCTTTGTTCCCTGTCATACCCTCTGAGAATATGTGGCAAAGGCACATCTTCATTCTAGCAGAACTTGGTTAACATTCTCTCCACTGAGTAAAAGAGTTCAGGGCAAGATTCCACTTGCCTTGTCTGCCAGTATCAGTTCAGTTTAAGCTGGGCTTGATGTTGAGAAATCGGGCGTATTCGGCACCCAGACACACAGGAAAACACACTTTTAGCAAGGAGAATGGCTTTTCCAAATACGTGAGGAAGGAGTGCTTTGCAAATACACTTCTCTATTTCTTTGCAATCATTCTGCAAGCTTGCAAGTCTTGGATTTTGCTTTGATCAAGTTTGCAATAATGCTATGCAAGCTGCCTCTGCTTCCTGAATAGCGAACCATTGGATTTGCTGAAAATGCTTTTTCTTCATTTACTCTAAATGATTCCTCATTTGGAAGCACTGAAGCTGTCAGAGGCACTAACCATCAAAAGTAATAAGCTGTCTTTCCTTTATTTTAAATTGTTAATATTTATTTGCTCTCTTTTAAAAGAAAAACATCCTTAGGCTGCTGGGTCTATGGTTAATATCACTTCTGGTTAATATGACATGTGATTCCTACACTTACAAACCAGGAGAATGTGATTAAAATTATTCCAAAAGCTTCTCCCACACAGTTATATCTCCATAGCAGCAACGCATTGTTCCCCATTGCCATTCAGTGTGGGAAAATGAATGTGTTACTGCAAGACCTTTATTATGTTTTTTACCCATATAAGAACAAAGCACGATGAGCATGTGTGAGGAGCTGGGAGTGGGGGAACTACAGCACATCTCATTTTTTCCTCATTAAATTTAAGGGAAAAAGGGCCAGGTAGGTCTTAAATTCTGCAAACGTTAAGGGCCATAGTCACCTTTGGTCCATCAGGGCAAATGCAGTGCTGTCGTTGCAGGAAAGGAAATACAGTCTTAAGGCCGCTGCAAAGGGCTGCTGCCCTCGAACCACGATTTGTTGTAATACGTGGTCACTGTGTGCATTTTGCTTCTGGTGTCAAGATCTGAGGCTGCTTTTTCTTTAAAAAACCGTGTTCTGTAAGAGTCTGGTTTTATTAACCCTTCAAATGGGAATGCCAAGTGCCATGGCATTAATATTGCATTGTGCCCATTTGTGTTTCTTTTGATAATCCCAAGGAGAGCGACCTAATTTCAATGGCCTTGTGACGTTATAATAATACCCTGCTGAGGAAGTTGGCCTCCCAGATATTGCCTTAGCCTGAAGGACACAATGGCTCCCAGGAGTTCAATCGGCAGATTATCCTTTGACTTGTCAAAGACCCAGAGGTCCCCTGCTAGGCTGCAAGCCACCGACATGTGTGATGCGCCATGGAAAAGGCGCTGCCCAGCTGAAGTCCATCTGTGTGGTGGCCTGGGCTCTTGCATCTGCTTTAGCCACAGCAACGCATGCCGTGACGTATCCAGTGAAGCCACTGGGCTCTGCCCTCATTGCCACTTGGCCTCCAGCCCAACCCTGCAAGCGAGGAATGGACCGTGCAGGTTTGCCCTGGCCTCCGGAGCAAAGGGATACTGGCTACCCTGCACGGGGGCTCCTGCTCCTCCCCACCCCATCCCCTCTCCCAGTAAAGCCGTACAGCCGTCCTTACACAAACACAAATCCCCTTGTCGAAGCAGCCCCATGCCGTGCATGTTTGCAAGGCACCTCAGAGTATCTGGCCGTGGGACAGTTAAGTCTGAGTTCAGGCTTGAAAATAGGTAACTTGAAATTAAAAGGATCGGCTTTCAAACATGTGATGTTCACCACCTAAGGCTTCAATGTGAGGGTTGCACCCTTCATCGTATTTGGGCTTTGACTGGGCAGCTCTTGAGCAAGAGTCTTTTGCTGCAAGAAAGGCAACTAGGTACTGCAACATAAGGTCAAGTTCACCACGTTGCTTGCTTGCCTGCTTAATTTCCTAAAACCTTTAGAAGTAGAATGCACTCTCCTTGTGGAAAGAGCTCTTATTCTTTGCATACGTGAGGAATAGCTTTCATTCTCCCTCCCTCTCTTTCTCTCATACACACAAATACACACCCCGGTGGGGGCAGCTGTTATCTCGGTTTTATGTGTGTGAGCATTTCAACCACATCAGGCAGGCCAATCTCAGGGCTCTTTCCCCGCCAAACCTGCATTCTTCCTGTGAAACTCACAGCAAAGTCACAGAGAAACTTATGTTAGCTGTGACTAAACTGTACCACATCGATCTCAAGAGGATGTAGCAGGCATGATTAGCATCTGGAACAGGGCCATAGTATCGAGGTAAGCAGAGATCTTTGGATAAAACTGTTAAGGTCAGATATAGAACTGCTGGTGTATATCATTTGATTACACACATACAAAATCAGCATCCTTTGTCTTCTAAGTTTGCTTCTTCAGCACCAATTCTCTGCTTACATGCTGATCCCACTATCTTAAAACATTATGGTAATGTAGTGTTCATTTTTATGTTTTTGTACGTATTCAAATTCACCAACATATACTTTGCTGTGATTTTTTAAAGAGCTGTTTCAAATTCTTTTCCTGAATACACACACACAAACATGTATCTGTATATATTCCCTCACAAACCCATGGTAATAGAGGGAGACATGAAAATTGCAAGAAAGGGTCATTTCATATAAATCTGTGTAGATCTGAGTAGCAAAAGTGGATCCGCAGGTTATTTCCTTGGCTTCAAGGATCTTCATCTCAGTTATAGTACAAGATAAACTTCTGAAGACACACACAGATTCCACATCATTTTGTCTGCCCATCATCATAAGCCTGATCCAGTTTCTGGTTTCTTGCCTCCTTATTTGCTATTTTTGTCTAGGCAGAAAATCTTAATGCTGGAAAAGGGCAACATTTCAAGAACACAGTACAAAAATGGTATTTGTTATTGCAATTTCAACTGGAAAACTTGCAGCAGCAACATTTGGAGGCATTCTCAGTAGCAATTTAAAGGAAAGATCAGGTCACTGCAGTAAAGCCCTTAGCAACTGATTAAAACTGATTAGTGCCAAAGACGTGGAGTGCAGTTGTGCCTTCAGAGGCACTGAAAAGCTACAGTGTCACCCCCAGTTCATGGTCACATTGAACCATGTGCTTCCCATAAGGAACAGTTGTCTCTGTAACCTCCAAATCATGGAGACAAAGGTGAAGCTACACAAGATTTTAGCCAAGCAAATTTTTCACGCTTTTGTTCCTCTCTGAAGCTGTGCAGAACCTCTTCGACCCATATGCAAAGCCACGGCAGATTTTCTGGGTTTCCTATCAAGTCACAGAATAAATGCTGCAAGTCATTTCTCATTAACTTTCTGGGAGAGAATAATAAATGTTACTACTATTTTGTCTTATCAAACCAGTAATAACCCTCCTGTCCTAGCTTCTCTGAAAATTACTTTGTTTATAGCTTCTAATGGGTTTAACCGCTACTGGACAAAATATGATGATGACATTCCGCCTTGCCATATAGCAAGAACATAAAATGATGTTATTTTGTAAAATAGTATATACAATTTTGATACAGTGGTATGAACCAGCAGCAGGTTGGAAGACATTACAATCAAGAGCAGTCTGGATGTGTTTGAGACCAAGCCATATTGTGGAGTTGTCTTTGAAAGTGCCACTTTCATTCTTCTGTTTCATGTATGCCTCATTGAAGTCATCTTTTTAAAAGCACCATGTAGTAATTTTCTACTTCTCTTCCATATACTACATGCAAAGACTGCAAGAATTTTAATGCCATCTGATTCAATGCTAAGCATATAATGCATCTCATATGCCAATGCCATGAGCCAACAAGGACAACTCATGTGTGGAATCAGCTTTCCGCCCTTTCAGATGTAAAATCAGGCACTCAGAATGACTTTACATGGGGAAACAACTCTCACCCAACTCCTAGGGTTATTTCCAGATCTAGCCATCTGTGGAATCGGTACAGCTTAAGTTACTAACACCACTGATTGCACTGGCCTACTCTAAGTATGCTTAATCTGGAGCCAGCCCATCATGTGCAATATACTGCCAGCTGTATCGTTGGCACTAACAGCTTTAACTGTGCTGATCAGCTCTTGGGAGCAGAGAAGGAAGGACTGGTACTAACTGCCAGCTCCTTCCCATTGCCATCGCACAGCAAAGGCGTGCTACTGCCAATGTCAATTTTGTTGGCCAGCCAGTTGACCAGAACGTTCTTCTTGTGCAGGAATGTGTGCGCAGCCCAGTCCTGTGTACTTTGCTTTGGGGCCTATATTTGCACCACCAAAGTTGTCTCAAAGTCTTAGTAATTATTTTGTGTTCTACCCACCTTCATCCAGTGAAAAGGTTTCCATCCTCAACAGATTCACCATTTCTCCCAAAATAAACAGTAGTAAAATCAAATGGCTATGCAGATTTCTGAAGGGCTACATCTCCTCCCCAGGCAGTTAGCAATCACCTACCTTATGCACTTTAGGACACAACATTATGCATGTTTAGATAGAAGCAAGTCGTATGGGTTTGTGAGAGCCAGTGCGGTGCAGTAGTCTGAGCACGGGACTGGGGACCTGGCAGACCTGTGTTCTAGTCCCCACTCAGCTCCCTGAGTGACTTTGGGTGAGTCAGTCTCTCATCATAGACTACCTCACAGGGTTGTTGTGATGGTAAAAATGGAGTGGAAGAGAAAGCTGGCTTGAGTTTCTCACAAAAGGAAAAGAGGCAGGATATAAATGCAATGTCGTAAGAATGCAGATTCCAGCTTGTCACAGCCATCCACCCTGGGAGTTGTAGGACTTGCTTGCATAGGAGTGCACCCTAAATAGCTGTGTTCATTTAACTGAGCAAATGCAAGGCACAGTGTGCCTACCTGAGCACGGGAGGGAGTATTCACTCCCAATTATGATGAGTTAGTCACTATATAACAGATTTCTACTACAAAGAAGAGGAAGACTTAAAAGGGGTGTGGGGTCCCGACAATTATCAGGTCTTTGACATGAAATTATTGATCACTTTCAGTTTGGCAGTGTCAGATTATTCATCTCCCCTTCCCCGGATCCGTGGGATGATCTGCTGAACCCATAAATGAAAAAAATCCCACTTGCAAACGTGACTCTCATATTTGCATTCTTTAGAAACATGGATTCGAGTTATGGATGTAGTGACTTCAGGCCTTCTACATAACTTCCAGCTGTTGCTTGGATAACAGCACACTCAAGGTGCAATGCGATGTACGTTTAGACAGAAAATCCTAGCTGAAAATTGTAGTCTTTTTTCTGTCTAAACTTGCATAGGATGGCACCCATAATAGGTTTTCCTCTACCTCCACGGAGTTTGCATTTCCACTGTAACCAAGCTTTCCTTCCAAATTCTAATCATATAAAGTGTGACTTTGCAAGCTTTACTTATGTTGTTTGTCTCCCAGTGAGGCTTGTCATAACAAGAAGCCAATGTAACATAATTGACTGCTTCATGAATTAGAGAACAGACTTGTGTACAGAAACTTTGTCTAAATCAATGGCATTCAATATGTGCATTTAAGTGTAGAATATGGCCACAGAGAATACATGCTATATTTTGCTGCATGATATTTACCTCGGTGTGAATGGCTTGTGCAAAGCTCTAAATCTAATTTAACCAACTCCTGCCCAGCACATATCTAAGAAGTTTCAGCAAAAGCAAAGCAAATTATCACATATTTTTCATACATCAGAAATATAATTTAGACCAGCACCTTCCGTACTTAAATTTGAGTAGGTTGCTTTTACACTAATGTCAACATTTTTTTTCCCAGTGAATTGCCATGCAATGAGCTAGTCTTTTGAATGCTTTGACATGGTATCCAGTCTGCCGCACTATATACATTCACCGCAGCATCTCTCATGCTGTTTTGAGCAACCTTGAATAGTGTCCAACGGGGAAAAGATTGCAGCAGATCTCCCCTGCCAAGGTCAGAGACAAGAATTCTGGTCTTGGATGAGGAAGAGGACATCTGACAGTGGATCTTCTTCCCAGCTATCCCTAACTCTTCCTAGCCATGGCAGCTTCTTGTCCCAAGGGAGACTCTTACTTTAGGGAAGGAGTACATGGGTGTGTTGTGGGTGGGCCAGTGGTGGGGAGCGAAGAAGCCACGATCCCATGGAATCCAACAGCATCTCAGCCCCCTTCCTTGACCCTGGCATGCCAAGTACACTGAGACAGGCTCAGGGGCCTGTCTAATGAAAAATGCTCAGATGGAGGCCAAAATAGCCTTGGTCACACCTCTTGCCCTGCCAGCAAGAGCCCTGGAGAGCTCTGGGTGGACAGCAAGCTTTGAAATCTGAGCTCTTAGCCATCTGAGCCACGTGACCATAAGACTGTTCTCCATAAGGACTGGTTGAATGGTTACTTGGACACGGATTCAACATTTGCAGAACTGATTCGTCATAAACCCACTAAGGTCAGTGGGCTTTAATGTGCAAGCAAAAGAAACAAGTGGGTAGAAATCACCCAATTTTAAACAAAGTTCTTTTATAACTTGTTCTCTAAATAAGGCCTATGGCAATATTTATTCAGTGAAGATTCTTATTTGAAAGCAAATCTGATAATGCAATTGAATTACTTTATGACTCCATAAATGAGATAGCAACACTGTTGATCAGAATCATTGTCAAATACCTGGACAACCTAATCGGTCATACTTAATACTTCTAAATGATTAATGCAAGCACCATTAAATTCATGTTTCAGGAATCCTTTCCGTTGCTCCCCCTCTTCTCATTTTAGGACTTGCTTCAAGAAAGAAGACATTCCACTTCATTAAAGTATTAAAGAAATAAGGCCTTTAATTCAGTATACAGTAGAGCCGCTGGCTATTATACCCTACAGCAGAATTAGGTATTCTATTTCTCCCACATGACAATCTGAAGCTTTTAACTCGCCTCTAGCTTGACTTAATTTCTCCTTCCTTTGGAAGCTAACATATTCCGTTTCCCTTCAAATTACTGACCTTCCAAAAGTTACAGGAAATGGAAAGCAAAAGACTCCTACAGTGAAAAGAACCAGGCCAGGCCTGCAGTCCTCAAATCAATTATTATATTCCCTCAACTTTAATGGTGCCACATTCAAAGACGTAAGCTTGGAGAGTTACAGGCCAATTCGGACACATTATTTTCACAAAAGTTTATTAGGAAGCCTTGTTAAGCTTTTTGCTTCATGCTTCAATGTGCTCTTTTTACAGGCAATTGTAACAAAAATGCCATTTGTTCCTTTCCAGCCACCACTGAGCTTTGCGTTAATTCATACCTGATGTAAAGCTGCACTTGGGGCCGATGATCTGCCCTCCACAGGTGGAAGGGCCCCTTCTGTAAATTGGCAGCTTCTCCCACAATGCATTTCTGCCCATTCCTTCTTCCCATTGGGGTCCACACACAAAGACCATCCAAACAGCGTGGGACTCTGCTAAGGGAGTGCCTTTGCTGTTGCGAGGAAATGTTGGAGCCAAGCCGATGTCCACAATCCAACACAGAGTTGCGGGGGGGGGGGATTACTGCTAAGGGGCAGTCCTGTGCACATGGGAATAAGTCCCAGTGAAAGGTGTCAACAAGTAAGCGTGCATAAGAGCAAGCTGCACCTCTGTGCTGAATTGTTACTTCTAACTTGTGTTTCATTCATTCCGCATTTCACTGGTAGCAGTCATATCTGAAGAAACAACTTGTTTCTTTTGCCTATCTATCCTTTTTACAGAAATATTTTAAGATTAGCCATTCCATATCATGCAGAGATAGCAAATGGCATACGGCACAATCCAGCCAAAGTGACACTGATCTCAGTTAATGGCAGTTTCAGCATGCCCATAATTTTTCTAAATTGAAATCAATGGGACTTGATTAACTTTGGCTGGAATATACACATTGAATATGGGGGCATCATTTGCATCGGGCCACCACAAATCATGTTTAAGTTTTTCAGATATATATTTGTGGACTTTCACTGCAGCCTCTTTTTCTGCCATTCAGTTTTCTTTTGATGCACAGACTGCTTTGTACAGTTAATACGCATCAAAGAGCCCTTTCTACAGTAGGTGGTACTTGGTCTTTTTATACTTTTCTCAATGCTGCTGACGTCCGTTACTGTTTCATGTGTAGCGTTGTAAGGAGAGATCCAAATATTAAGTGTTTAAGTTTTATGTCCCTACTGTAGATGGAATGTACAATATCATAGTTAATTAGAGTAGCATAGTAAATTATGAATGCTTTTTTCCCATGAAGACTTAAATGGAATGTGAACATTTTGCTGATTTCCTTGGTTAATTGTAAATGCTGAATTGTAGTCTTCAGTAGTTGCATTTTTGTCTGTCTTAATAAATTTTAATTTGTCTGCGACTCCCTAGCGTCTGACCTTTCTTGTTTTGTTAAATTACTGTAATTCCATACAATAACACTGCACTTTTTCTGAAAATATTAAACTGCACAAAAGTGGGCAGTGATGACATAATGGTGGGCGATCTGTCAAGGCAGGGAACAGATCTGGGCTGATCTGGACTACTCTGCGTACCACCAGCTTTCTTCAACCTGAGCACAACCTTTGTTGGACTTGGTGAAATTTGACTGCTACTAATGGGTTCCATATAACTGTGCATGCATACAACATCACACACCTTACTACATGTACCTCCTTCTCCCCTCTCCTGAATAGTGATCAACAGTGCTCTTACTTGGAAGGTACCTGTTCAGGCAGGTAACAAGGCCTGTGTGCATGTGGCCCTAGATGGGCTGGGAAAACTGGTTCAGGCCAGATTTCAGCTGGATCAAGTACTCTTTAAAGAGAACTTCCTTCTATTGACAGCTCTTTCAAGTTTCACAAAAATGGTACTGAAATTGGTGCACGGAAAGTGTGAAGGTTCTTCTGAATGGGGGAGGGGTGGTCCCAAAAATCAGGTGATGGGGCTTCCTGCAAGGGGAACCTTCCTCCAGTGGAAGCCAGGTCCTGTGCAATTCACATGGGCAGTGGATGTCCTGTTCTTATTGCTACTCTGCATGTGGTGAGGATCGTATTCTTGCGATCCCTCAGTCTTGGGCATTTACAGAGCCTTTCATGATGTTGTCCTCCCATGCTTTCCAGGCTTTTTGGTGGTATGTGGGTTCATGAAATATTGTTTTTTGTTTGTTTATTTGTTATGAGGGAGGCAAGTCAGCTGTCAAAATGCAAACCAAAACAAATGTCTGTGTAGCATCAGAGTTCTGCAGTAGTGCAACTGCCACAGCATCACTTTGTGGTTGGTGAATAGGATATATAGAATTACAAAGAAATACAAATTTCAGGAGAAACCTGGGAGCGTCAGCTATTAATAATAGTTAATGTACAACAACCCCGAGGGTATGGAAAGGTCTTCCATGGGAGGTGGATGAAGCCCCATCGGTGAGGGTGTTCAAGGATAGGCTGGACATGCACATGGAAGGCATGTCATGAGCGGAGCCGGCTGGAGCCGTTGGTCAGAGTAGATGGCCCAGTTGGCCCCTTCTGAATCGCTCTGATTTTATGTTTCCATACTAAGCAAAATATTTAATAAAATAATTTATAATAATAAAATATACATAATGGTTAATTGCTTTGAAATAATAATAAAATACTATAATATTAATAAATAATCATTTTGCCTCCTGCAACAAATATGGAAGATGACTCAGTAAAGCAGCAGACTGAATACATGCAGAGAAGCTCTTAGCATTCTGGATTCCAATTCTACCATTTTGGGTTTGGCCAGTAGAAGCATTCAGCCCAAGCAGCAGAGCACAATCCCCCTGGAGCCTGAACACAGTGCTGAAATTACAGGATGGTTTGTTTTCATGGAAACAGGCACAGGAAAGAGTCCTGCTTGATTGTCCCTTCCGTCATTGCAATATGTGCCAACTTTTTGCTTTCTCATTAACCAGAACACGCAGTACACTTTTAACACAGAACCAAGGGGTGGGGGGAGAACCACTGGTATATTAAAACAGACACCGTTTGCATGAATCACCACAAGTACAAGAGTAAATCACAGTCCTTGGGAAGGAGCGAGATGGGTGGGTGGCTCATGAAGCAAGTGCCGATAACCACAGAGAACCAAAAGGTTCCACTGAAACGTATGCTAGTCCCCTTCCAGCTGTACCCAAGGGAACAGTTTGTGCCCATGATTTTAATGTTAGCCCTACATGGTGCAGAACCATTGAAATGAATGGAACTTAAGAACCAAGCAAGTAGGCTACAGATCAGGTCAACAGGAAAAGAGAAATGACTGGGGAGCATGATTTTATTTTCACTAAACAGGAAAGCAAAGCAGATACACATCAATCATAAGACTATTAATATTAAAGTTGAAACCAAGATTTTTAGCAGATAAAATTTCTGAATTTCTGAATACAGAGTAGATGCTGCAATCCAGACTGTTTAGGGCAAAATAGAAATGCTTCATGAAACTGCATGCCTAATTTGTCTTCTCCCAGTGAAGCGACTGCAGACCTATAGTGGCTCATTTCTCAAATGACCAACTAGCAAGCTGCAAAAGCGTGGCTGATTGGATCCCTCCAGAATGGTGGAAGCTGTTGTACGGGAACCTCCCCTCACTCCATAGTTCAGCAAACAGGCGCTGTGCCACCAGGGCTGCCTGCACCATGACACTTTGACAGCTGTGAGAGCCAGAAATTTGCATCTGCCAGAACAGAGGGAGGGATATGGAAATTTTACACCGATCTCCTAATCCTCATTCATCAGTATTCTGTGTGCAATGTGCCAGGGAGTGGAAGGGAAAATAGAGCTTTGGGTTCTATGTGGATCTGTCCGTGTGTGGATGCTGCACGGAATGTACATTTCCAGAATAACTATCCCACTCCTCACACTGGGGACACCATGTGCTTGGAGGCAGGACAGCAGCTCAATGCAAGAGTCTTGCAAATGGAAAGCTACTCCTGTGGATGGAGGGTTCATGTGTGAACGGGCTGAAAGCCAGTGCAGAGTTTGTGCTTCCCATGCAAACCTTCCCAAGTTCAGTCTGTGGCATCTCCAGGTAAAGCTGGGGAAGACATCTGTCTGAAACCTTGGAGACCCCCTGCCAGGCAATGTGGACCAGGGACAGGTGACCTTTGGGGGCTAGTGGGCACACCTGATAATTTGAGGAGCTGTTGTATGTTTGGGTAAATGCAGGTTCAGCAGAGGTAAGCTTTAATCAGCGGATTTAGTTGCTGCTTGCACCAGGATCTGTTAGAATCCACAATGAGGGGCTTTTAAGAAAAGGCAAACATGGTCTTGTCTTCAGCTTCCTTTTCTGAAAGGGACAGCACATCTGCTGGTACAAATCAGAGGGGGCTGGCAGGATGCTGTTCCCAGCAGGGCCACAGAAAAGCCTTTGCTCTCTCTTTTTCTTCTCCTGCCAGGTATGGAGTAGTTGACCTCTGTGGAAGGGGAGGGCCCAGATTAAAGCTACAAAGATGAGTTATTCAACAAAAGGAAATGAAACCCGAATGCAGAACCAGAAGAATGCTTCTTTTGCTTTTGTGTTGGATCAAAATAGTAGCACAGCTTTTCCGTCAACACAAAAGCCACACAGGCTACCTTCTGCGCTGCTGCATGTATTTTGATAAAGGGAAGCAATTGCATGGGGAGAAAAGGACTGCCAGGGCCCAATACTCCCGTGGACGTAGTATTGTTGGCTTTAAACACACACCTTAGGTCAGTTCTTGCAGGAAGGTCACATGAGAGCCAGTGTATCGCCTGGTGGTTGGAGTGCTGGACTGGAGGCCTGGGAGATCTGGGTTCCAGGCCCCACTCAGCCATTAGACTCACAGGGTGACAATGGCCCAGTCTTAGCCTACTCCACCCCACAGGGTTGTCCTGAAGATAAAATGGTCTGGAAGGTGATGTAAGCTGTCTTGGGGTCTTTTGATCTGTTCTTTGTAAGCCATCCAGAGACTTTAGTATTGGATGGCATATAAAAACTTTAAATAAATAAAAATATTATTACAGAATGTAATAATAACAAAATGATGAAACATTCCCTGAAATCCATATGCATTTCCAAAATGACTTACTCATTTCTGTAGACATCTTCCCACAGCTACAGACTCAAATCACAACCCTGTGCAAGTCATCTCCTGAGAACAAATCAGGCCCAGCTTTTGTGGGTCAGGCACCCCCTGCGCTGCATGGCCTGCCAGGCCCACCACCAAGCAGAAACGTCAGGGCCGGCCTGCAAGCACCCCCTGCGCCTTTGCTCTCTCCTCTGCCCGGCCTGTCGTGTGCCAGGAGGAGGCCGCTGCCATCTTTGCATGCTGCTGCCACTGCTCAGCAGCTGGATGGTCATCAGGGTAGGTGACAATGGCTGGCAACCTCCTTAGCAAAGTTTCCATGTGGTGCTTGCGTGTCAGTGTCTGGGTAGCTGAGAGACAAAAAGTGAGTGATTGCATCTCTCCCTCTCTCTCTCTCTCTCTCTCTCTCTCTCTCTCTCTCTCTCTGTGTGTGTGTGTGTGTGTGTGTGTGTGTGTGTGTGTGTGAGAGAGAGAGAGAGAGAGAGAGAGAGAGAGAGAGAGAGAGAGAGAGTTTTGTGTGAAAACCACAAACCTTGAAGTCAGGCCTGGTTGCATCACACAGGGATGTGTTCCAAGAAGAGGAAAATGCAGAATTATAATGATGTCACACCTGCCTGTGAGCTTGTCTTGTAAAAATTAGCCATGTAAAACTCACTTTTAGCCATGTTCTTTGCTGTTTTCCAGTTCCTAGTAACAAAATTACTTGTCAAATCACTGTAAATTGCTGACACATCAGCTGCTCCCCTAAGCAAAACTGTGTCAAAGCGGTTCAAAATCTTTGTTTTCCTGCACTGAAAAGATTCCATAAGAGAAGCCCAAATGAGTGTGATGAAGAGCACCTGGGAAGGGGTCACACACAAGTTCTTTCCCTTGCAGCCAGTGCCTGTTCTCACAGATGCAAAAGGCAAAGGCAGCCCTAGCATGGACTATGCAGCCAGTGGATGCAAAGCCCTCCCTGGCCTGAGCCTGCTCTGCCAAGAGCGCCCCCTGTTGCTGCAGTCTGGAGGTTGCAACAGGGGAGTAGCACCTTCCCAGGTCCATCAGAGCCCCCCCCCCCCCGCCGCATTCGATTAAACATGCACACACTCAAAAACACCTAGAATAACTTCTCTCTCCTGCCAGTTGCGCTATTGGTTGCGTTACATCAAATCCTGGCTTTCTTCATTTCGCAAGGACCTGAGGCAACAGGTGAGGCTCTCTGCTTCTCCACTGTATCCTCCCAACAACCCTGTGAGGCAGGCTGGGCTGAGAGTTTGCAGGTGCCTCAAAGTCACTCAATAAGATTTGCAGTTGAGACTAGAATCAGGATCTCCCAAGCTCCAGTCCAACACTCAGCACCATGTGGCAATAAAAGCTTAAAAGCAGGTACGGATGCCATTAAGTTTTTAACATGATTTTATGTTATCTTTATAATCCTGCTATTCATCCTCAAGATGAAGAGAAAAATTAAAAATATTTCTGATATGCACATCACACACATTCTATCCTTACAATTCAGGTGCGTGAACATTTCTGCCAGCACTGGTGCATCAGCAGGCTCTCAGTTCTACGTGTCAGATCCACTTTGCAGCCTCCCACGGATGCGTGTGTCTTGTTTGCTAAAAAAAAATAAAATAAATGCTGCTGGGAGATTGGTGCGTGCATCTACAATGTAACATCTAATTTGGCCCTCAGGTTCTCCTGATTTATTCACTTAAAGCTGCTATCCACATTAAGCTGTATTTGAGCCTCAATCAATTCTTTCTTTACTGAGCACTTTTCATGCAGAAACTAGCAAAAAGTGGGATTGATTGAACTTTGATAGAAGCGAAAGGAACTGGCAGCACCTCTGCTTTTATTATGCAAGCTAAGTTCTTTGAGGAAAGAACCCAAGAGCTAAATCAAGCACTCGCTTTAGCCTGACATTTAGAAAAGCCAGAAGAAAGTCCCCCCCACCCCCGGCTTCTTACCCACCTCCGAAATCCTTTCCCAAGATTTTTCAAAACGGGATTTCCCTGAAGAAGCCTGCCTCAGCTTCACAATCCTGCACTGATTATTTACCGCTTGTCACTCTGTAATTTGAATTTATTGTTTGTGGGTTTTATTTACAAGTGCTCATTATTCTCCCATTTTCTTCATCTATCCCCTAAGTTCCCTTCCAGCCTTTTCAATTATTTCCCCATATTGTCAGTTTATCAATTATTTCACTGAGACGCAATCTTGGTGAGCACCATTTGTTCTTAATGTGTGGATTTGGACAGCATGATTCATTTTAAGGTTTTGCATGGAAGGCAAAGCCAGGGTGTATCCAGAGCAAAACAAATGCACAGGAATCCTTTTAACGTCTCATGTTGGTAAGATGCGTTGAGGAGACCTGCCGTTCCCTGCATCACAGAGTCTCTGAAGGTAATCTAGCCTAGCCCCTTTGCACTGTGATGCAGGATGCAGCAGCAGCCTCCAGGAAAATGCCTTTTGTGGGTCAGGTCACAGCTCTGGTTCATTCAGTTCCATCCTGTCTACACTGCATGGCAGCAGAATTCCAGAGCTCCAGCCTTGCAAGGCCTTCTGGAGCGGTGGCAGGGACTGAAACGGTGATCCAGTGCATGCCAGGCAGTGGCTCTGTTGCGTATCTACAGCCCTTCCTTGTGGCCTGTGCTAAAAATACTCACAGCTTCCTCCCAAGTGAAAGCTTTCATTTCGTTCATTCAGGGTGCCGAGAGGAATCTGGCTGCTTCGAAGGAGCAGACGTATGGAGTGGCCCAGGCCCGTCCTGATGCCCCTGCATCCCATGGACACTTTGTTCCTGTAGGTGCAGCATGTGTGCACCCCCAGGCTGAAAGAGGGGCTGCATGTGTTCTGAGGGCTTTTGCTGAGAGAAGCGGGGAATAAAAGCTTTATATAAATACATAAATGTGCCCAGTTCCCATGATTGGACAGCAGCAGCCTTGAAAATGGCTTCCAGGCAGATCAAGGTGCTGGGACATCTTCTCTAGAAGTCTAGGGGAAGAATTTGGTTTTTGAACTGGAAAAAACATGACTGTCAGACAAACTGATGCACAGTGAACCAGAGCACACGATGTACAATTGGCCACTGTTTAAATACCTTTCGAAGAAAGGAATTCAGAATATTTATAGAGGACAAGTAAGTCATGAAAGCAAAATGGAGTCTCCAGACCTCTCTAAACAACAGGTGCTGGAAGCAAGCAGAAGGGGCACTTGGCATCCGTTGTGCCTTCTTGCAAATGCCCACCCAGGAGCCCCTCTGGATGCCTGGCAAAACTGAATGCTGGGCTAGATGTGCCTTCATCTGTTTCAGCAAAACTGTGCGATGGACAGTGTCTTTCTCCAAAACAGTGGGACAGGCTGCAGCCCCATGTAGCACCCATCATCATCAATATTCTATATACTACATATTACACCTATTATTAATATTATTACTTTATTACACTTTATGAAGAGCATCCAGGTTCAGCCCCAGACATCTCGAGGCAGGGCTGAGAAAAGCTCTGCCTGAAGCTCCACAGAGCCCCCGCCAATCAGTGCCAACTGTGCTGGCTAGATGGGCGCACAATCTAACTCCATGCAAGGCTGCTTCCTACGTTGTTGAAGTGGGTCCAATGTGCACTTGTTCTCTACTCAACACCTCATGTGGCGACAGCCAGCATGAGACATGTGGAGGGAACCCCAGGCATCCCCCCAGTCATTCTGAGTGTCCTTCCATCTTCCTTGCTGGGCACACTTCCAAAGTGAGGGGGCACTTCTTCTGCATGGCCGCTGCAACAGAAGGGCCTGCTCTCATCCAGCTCCATTCCAGGTTGCTGAAGCAACAGCTCACTGAAGTTTTGCAGGGCAGAAAGGTCACCCGGGCTTCTGAATTTCATCTGATCAGGTCAAGTCAAGACACAGCATGCACCTCAGTTTAATTATAATTAGTGAGAAGCATTCAAGAGTGCTTCCCACCAAGTGTTTTTTGGCATGGTTTTCAAGGAACTTGGCACTGATGAGAGGTTCTCCTTGAGTTGTTATAAGATGCAAGCTCATGCCTCCACACCGCACTGACATCGCTCTGCATTTCAAGTTCACGGATGACAAAAGTGTTTCCTAGCCTTGCTTGTAACAATGACAAATCATCTGTTAGAATCTGTCTTTACCGCCTTCCTTAGATCAGGAGGTGAACAGGCAGTACAGAGCCTGGTGACTTGCAAGAGCCAGTCTTCAAAAGGTCGCTCCTTCCCGGCTGCACTCTCCGCATCCTCATTTGCCACCTGCTCTTATTTCTTTCTTTAGATTGTTTGGGTGAAGTGGATCTTCCCTCCCTAGCCTCATCCGGAGGCCTTGTAGTGTCTAAAGTTGATCTGGAACTTGATGAAGCACAACAGTGAGGGAAAATCGTCAAAATGTTCATGGTACACAGCATCAGAGAAACCATTTGTTAAGCTTTACATGCACCTCTGGTCTCTCATGGCCAACTTTGATGGCTCTCCAGATGGGAATGAAAAAGGAGCCATTGACATTCTGAGGGAGAGAAGAGAAAGAAATCTCTTCAAAGCATTAGACAGCAGCATTTTCATCACTACTTTCCAATTCAAATCTGTCCTCACCTCAAAGGTCTGTCCTCTAGGTATTGCTGAAGAATGCTTCACAACCCCCCTGTATAAGCCCCTTTTATTTCCACAAGGTTTGCACCAGTGCAGTGCTTTGACGATCACATTACTTAGCCATTTGGAGAGAAATTGGAGGAAATGTTTAAAAAAAGAAGAAACAGGAAATCGACATGCCCTCTGCATTTATCCACCTGGAAGCAGTTGGGAGATAGAAAGGGGAAGAAGCATTATTTCTTTTCCTGACTTTTTGATCGGTACAATCAAATGTAATCTTTGGACTTGAACGGCTGCTGCTATGTTTTTGTTTATGCACTGAGAAAACTTTCATGTTTGATTAGGAATTTAGCATTTCACAGCCGGTGTCAATGTTGTTGGTAATACCTTTATTGTGGAATATGTTTCTGCCTGCCCAGCATATCTACATATGCAAATGTCCCTCCCGCCTGTGGATACATGATGTAGACAATGGAAGTTCCACTGGGAAAATCTATGGCTAGAAGTACATTCTTCAGTTGGCACACCATGTTCACCAAATCCTTCACTTGATACTAACCAAAGAGAAGGCATAGCAGACAAGGTGGAAGCTACAGAAACTCTGGGGGAAAGGAACTGCACCATACTTGAATTCTTGATTCGAACGTAAACAAAAGCCAAATGTAGCCAATCGCATACCATGGATTTCGAGAAAGCTAATTTTGATAAACTCGGAAAAATGATAAGTAAATTAAAGGAAATTCTAATAGTCCAATTACAAACAATTCCAACAAGGAAAAAAAGTAGAAGACCACAGAAGAAGCCCATGTAGCTTCACATAAAGCTTAGAGATATTCTGGGAACAAAAAAGAAGACATGTATAGGAAGTGGAAGGTAGGCTACGATACAAAGGAAGAACACAGGCAGGTAGCACATAATTGCAGAGATGGCATCAGGAAGGCTAAAGCTAGGAAAGATCTGAGGCTAGCTAGGGATGCTAAAGGCAACAAAAAATCCTTCTTCAGATATGTCCAAAGCAAAAGACAGAAGAAAGAAATGGAAGGGGGGGAGGGGGAGTTCAACTACTCAATGGGGATGGCAAAATGATAACAGAGGACAAAGAAAAGGCAGGAGTGCTCAATTCCTACTTTGTCTCAGTCTTTCCCCTCCCAAAAAAGGTGTATGGTCTCCCTGATGAAGGGGAAGTACAAGCTGAAAGAGCAGGATGGAAGCTCAAAATGGATAAAGAAATGGTCAAGGATCATCTAATTCAGATAAATGTGTTCAGATCGCCAGGACCCAATGAACTCCACCCTAGAGTCATAAATCAGGGGGCAGAACTCTCAGAACCAGTGTTATCTTTGAGAAATCATGGAGGACAGGAGAAGTGCCAGATAACTGGAGGAGGGTTTATGTTGCCCCTATCCTCAAGAAAGGAAAAAGAAGAACATGGGAACTGCATACCAGTCAGTCTGACATCAATCCCTGGGAAAATTCTGGAACAGATTATAAAGCAGTCACTTTGCAAACACCTTGCATTCAAGGCAGTGATTACTAGAAACCAACATGGATTATTTAAGATGAAATCCTGCCAGACTAATCTGATTTCATTTTCTGAATTGGGTAACCTCCCTGTGGAAATGCTGTGAACATAGTACATCTTGACTTCAGCAGAGCTTTCTACAAAGTTCTCCTCAATCTCTTGATTAGCAAACTAGCTGAAAGTGGGCTAGATGGGACAATGGTAAGATGGATCCATAGTTGGCAACAGAATCAGACTCAAAGAGTGCTCATCCACAGCACCTTCTCACACTGAGGAGAGATAACAAGTGGGATCCTGCAGGGTTCAGTCCTGGACCCAGTGCTCTTCAACATTTTTAATTAAAGATTCGGATGAGGAAGTACAGGGGATGATTATCAAACCTGCAGATGACTGAGGGGAGATAGAATAGTACTCTACAAGCACCTGAAAGGCTGCCACAAAGGGGAAGGACAGATTCTCTTTTCCATCATCACAGAATGCAGGACACAGAGTAACAGGCTCAAGTTACAGGATGCCTGATTCTGGGTGTACATCAGGAAGAACTTCCTGATTGTTAGAGCAGTACAACCAATGGAACCAATTGGCAAGGGAGGTTGGGGGCTCTCCCACACTGGAGGCATTCAAGATGCAGCTGGGCAGCCATCTGAGGGGGATGGTTTAACTTGGGAGTCCTGCACTGAACCAATGGCCCCTTCCAGCTCTACTATTCTATTATTCCATGATTCATGATTCCATGAAACAGACCACCAACGCTACCTATCTTTTCCGCACTGTAAATGTTTGGTGAGGTATGTTACAATGGAACTTCTGCATGTTATGAATTTCCCTTCCTCTTCAAGCAGCGGCCAATGAACTGGAACAGGGGAACGTGGGATTCTGATGCTACATCACACAATGGCCCTAACTTTACAAGGACATGGAAGTGGAGCGGTGGCGGCTATAAGAAACCATTTGAGCCAGTTCACAAGTAGTAATGGAATTATGACTGAACTGATCCATGTGCTGGGCACTTTCTGCCACCGTTTTGTATATGCAACTGATTATCAGGTGGCTAGGGAACTGAATATTCAAAGAGGTTGTGAAACACACCCAGGATGCACCATGGAAAATAGTGGATTAATTAAATGAGCATGCAAAGAGCCCCATCACCTGTCTGCCTGTGACGTCAGAGAAACAATGTTACGGAAATATACTGGGTTTCTTTCTACAAGTATGAGCCAAACATGTTCTCAGAGCAGTATTTTCACATAGTGAGCAAAAACATTAAAATAGGAAGGCCTCGTAACATTCAAACATAAGATTCATTCATTGACTGTATTTTTATTACATTGAATGCATTCAATCCTTACCTAAGAAAATTCTTATATGGCAGAAAATATTTCAGAAGAAGAAGAAAACTTTTGGTTTGGTGACCCCCATTGCACTCACAATATCAACATTTCATGATATGCAATGAAATCCATTCATTTCCTATGGCTGAGGACACTGTCAAAATATATTTAAATAAACATTTGAAAGTGAACAATGGAGACAAACACATTTCTGGAAGGATTTTCATGCAAAACTAACAATATCTGACTACAGAAATATAAAATTGCATTGTTCCGAAATTTGGATTGATTGAAGAATGAGAGAGAGATGCCATTTGATATTGGTTTATCTTATATCCCAAGAGAAGCAAATTGCTTTGTTGTACAAGTCATTTTTTACAACTTTCAGCACAATCCAATGCATGTAAATGGAGACAGGTGCCCTGCTGCGTTCAAGGGGAAGCTTTCTCCCAGGTAAGTGGGTTCTAGGATTGGAACCTTAAAGATGCAGTTTTAGCTAATAAAAATTGAATATATGATATAAAAGCATTAATAGTACATCATAAAGCTGGAGCAACCCTGTAAAACTAGTCAGGTTGATGAACTCCCATGCTGCACATCTCACAATAACGTGTGTGTGTTTTTATGTTCAGCAAATATTTGTTTGCTCAGCTATTGTAAATCAACAAAGCTGTGCAAACTGCACAATATATGGGAGATCCATGAGTTAGTCGCGCAATGTTTTTGTTCTTACCTGAAAGCAGATGGAGGGGGATGCTGCTGTATGAAAATGATTGGAGACAAATGTATTAATTCTCCCCCTTCCACACTCTTTTCTCAAGATAAATCAGTCCCCAAAACTACTGTTAGCCTTTCAGAGGATAAAATACAGGTTCCCTTGTGACAGATTCATGTGTGGTTTGGGGCTGGGGGCACAGCACCTGGAGGGGAGGGCAACCCACCTCCCACCTCCAAGGTTGCTGTTCCGACAGATTCAAAGCCCTCCGCAGCACCTTAGCGAAAACCTTAAGCTACAGGAGATCTAGGCCTGGACACACTGCACCATGTCCCACACCTTCACCCTTAGGATCCGCTGGGCCTATTCCAGAATTCAGCAAGTTGCAGGCGACCCTTCAACTGGAAATGGTTATTACTCTCTTGTAATACCAGATTGGAGAAATTCAGGAATAAGAATCAAAACCTATTAACCAAGTTAGCCAAATTACCTCCAGGTCCTAAAGTACCATGCCTCTGGGTGACGTTCTGGAGTCAGGAAGAATTATTTGCCCTTTCGCCCTGTTTGTAAGCTCCTCACAGACACCTGGTTGGCCCCTGTTGGAAAATGAAGGTGCAACCAGCTGGAATTTTCATCTAATCCAACTGGTGCTTCTTGTGTTATAAAGATACTGGGACTTTGCTTATGGATTTATTACATTTCTGCACCTCCTGATAGCCAAAGTTCTCTGGGTTGTTCACAATTTAAAAACATAAAAAGTATAAAAATGTGAATATTTCAGACTACATTATAAAAGAGATGTAAAACCAGAAAAAGACCTAGCAGTAGAATAAATTATTTTTAATATAGTACAGAATCTAAAACACATTGACATGAAAAGCCCTGGAAAAATAAGATCTTCCCCTGGTGTCAGAAAAACTACAATGCATGTTCATTCCATTACTGGGGTGCCACAGCAGAAAAAGCTCTTTTCTTAGTACCACCCATTTGACTTAGTACCACCACAGTAGGTACAGTGAGGTTGATCTTAGGATCTGGGCAGCTTTATATGGGAGGAGACGATCTTCCAGGTAACCTGTCCCCAAGCTGTTTAGGATGCCGAATGTTAATGCCAGGGCTTTGAATCAGGCCTAGGCCATCGTCCAGTGCAGATGATCAATTAGGAGCCTGGTATGATCACCCTACCCTGGCCTGTCCCCATTAGCTATCTGGCCGCCCTGTTTTAGACCAGCTGAAGTTTCCTGACAACTTTCAAGGCAGCCCCTCATAAATCCAGCCAAGAGGTTGCCAGACCATGGATAACTGTAGCTGGGCTGTCCCTGTCTAGAGAAGGACATATCAGTCTCAGTTGCTAAAATGCTCCATGCCATGGAGTCCACCTGTGCCTCTAACGCCAGTGCTGGATCCAGAAGAAGCTACCTCGACCAATTACCAGCTCCCTTGGAAAGAGGCTTGCGTCACTCCCACACCAAACTGGAGACCACCTCATCAGCTTAGGCACAGATTCTGCAAGGTAGCAGGGAGGGTGGCACACCAGCAGCACCCCTAATGTGTCTCTGGTCTCCAGTATAAAGTACAAGGAGAGAGAGAGGGAGAAGGCATTCCTATAAGATGATGGCAACCACCCCTCCTCAGTCCTCAAGTCCACATTGGCGTCAGACCTGAGTATCCAAGAGGAAACAGCTGGGGTCAGGCATGTGAATTGGTTCCTACAAAAACATGCTGAATAGCCTTGTATCAACAGTATTTTCAAAAGTCCTGAGGGAAGAGCTGCTATTATATTATTATGGACAAATCAATGGCATACTGATCTACCAATACATCTTATCAAGAGCTAGAAATAAAGCTTCATTGTTGAATCCTCTACTGCTCATTGGTAGAAACTATGAGGAAGGGACACTCCATATAGTCACTACATCAACTATGAAATCTCTGGTCTCAACTACAGTTACAGGAAGAAGCTGTTCTGATCTAGATGGACTATTAGACTGTGTTTTCTAGTAGCCCATGCTCCTCATGATGAATATTCATCAAGCAATGTGTGCATGGATGCAAACCTCAGCTTGGTCTCCCACTCAAGGTTTACCCTTTTGTTTGTAAACAAATCTCTGACCAGCATGCAGATTGCTCAGCAATCAAAAATCAGAATATTCTGGGGTTCCAAAATTCAAATTCAACTATTCTATTTGAGATTTACCTTACACAATGAATGTTCTTCAGATGTCAGACAAGAAACACCAATAATTTAATGTGCTGCAATGCCCACACTCAGCCACGGTGAAGGAATGTACAGCTGCAGTGATATTTAATCCTTCAACATTCCTTTTCAGTTTTAAACACCCATATGTTCCCACAGATGCAGTTAAAGTGTAAAACAGTAAATAACAGCTGTTATTCATCTCACAGTACTGCATGGTAAACATCAGTAAATACACTCTCATGGATACACTCTACCTCTCTGCCTTTTCTGGAAGAATCACAAAACCCAACTGAAAGACTGTGGTACCTGCATGAAGACTGAATGGGAATTATACGGAAAACCCATGAGCAGACAATGCTTGGAGAAAGAGCAGGAGACTCCTGCCACTATAACTGCACTCAGAGGTATGTCTGACTGTGTCCCTTCTGACTTCCTGCTTAGCATAGTTTGATAGGACTAAGCCTAAATAGTGCATCCCCAAATTCTGCTAGATGTCTGGAAAGGGGAGAAAGGAAATCTCCCATGCAATTTGTGTGGCTCTGCATTTGGTTACATACAGTGCAAGTTGGTATTTTCAAAAGTGGAACTGAGCTAAAATTCATGAATGGTTCAACCTTGTTAAAAGCAACTCTGCATCATTTAAAAAATGATGGCTGCATCATTTAAAAAAGATCACAAACACACTTCACAGCAAAGCCACCCGCAAGGGCATGGCAACCCAATGTGACTTTTGAACATCATGAGCAATATTTTAATAGCATTCTGGGTGCTTTTGCTTAACTGTACTCCTGGTACATTTCAATTTCAGGGGTTTCCACTCAGCCACTGTATGTGCTAATGAGCAGATTGTATTTTTGCCTATGAAAAAATAGGCAAGGAATGCTTCTTGAATTATCAAAAAAATAATTGCAATAAAAATCCTAAATGGTTACTGCAAGGGACACTTTTTGTAATTAGCTGAATAAATGGGATGGGAATTACGATTAACAACAGAAATGTGTTTACCTAGACATTGGGAAAGTGCATATTAGCTCCCTAATTAGCAGTTCCTTAAGGATTCGATACAAAGTTTGCGCATAAAATAATTTGCTTCAAGTGAAGAAAACAGAGATAAAGATCAGTTGGGGAGTTGGGTAATATAATTGCCACTTTTGCATTCACTCCCTTCCCCCCACAGCTGCCAACATTCCTGTGCCAGTCCAGTGGGCAATTGCTCCCGCCTACTCTCCAAAATTGCAATTGAGTACCACAGAGCACCAGAGGCATTTTCCCCCCATCTGTCCCAGGATTGGCTTAATTTGTCGGCAACTTCAAGATTAGCATTGGATGGGATCCAGCAAAAGCCTCCCATGGATGGAAGGGCACATTTTGCCAGCTTTTGCTGGTACGTGCCATCAAGTTGCCTTCGACCTACGGGGACCCTGTGAATGAAAGCCCTGCAAAATGTCTTGGCCATGACAACTCCATCCAGCTCTTCCAAGTTCAGGCTATAGCTTTCTTTATGGATTCAACGCATCTCATATTTGATCTTCCCCTCTGTCTTCTGCCTTTGACTTTCCCTAACATGATTGCCTTCTTCAGGGAGTCGTACCTTCTCATGATGAGTCCAAAGTATGACAGCCTCAGTTTTGTCATTTTTGCTGCTCGAGAAAGCTCTGGCTTAATTTGATCTAGGACCCACTTGTTTGTCTTTTTGTCAATCCAGGGTATTCACAAAGCTCTTCTCCAATACCATGTTTCAAATGCATCGATTTTCTTCCTGTCAGCTTTCTTCACTGTGAAGCTTTCAAACACATAGACTGTGGTTGGGAATACAATAGTTTGGATGATCATGACCTTGGTCTCTGGCAAAACATCCTTACACTTGATTATCTTTCCTAGTTCCATCATTGCTGTCCTTTCAGGTCTCAGTCTTCAAAAGGCCTTTAATCTAGCTAAGCCTTTTCACAGACTAAATGGGGAAGGAACAGATCTTCATCAGCTGCATTTCCCTATACCTTCCCCTGAAACTCTGCTCTGGAGGGTAGCTGGACCCTGCAGAATGGGGGTGGGTTGGTGCTGGGGGCTTCATGGGGAGGAACAAATGAGTGAAAACCACCCCCACCACTTTCCCCTGGTGGAAGCAGTCTGAGCAGAACACTGCTACGTGATGCTGTCATCTCCAGTGTGCTGAAGTGACTGTTCAAAGTGTGCAAAATAATTCACAGTGACACAGCAGCTTTGGGCAAGGGACCACATGGAATGGGCATCATCAGAGGAAGGGAGCATGGCAGGTCCTGTCCACATCCCATCCTTGGCCATGTAAGCCATGCCCTATCGCTCGCTCCTTCAGCTCATGACTGAAAGATCAGATTGTTGTCAGACTGAGCAGCCCAAGAAGGTGAAGAGCAGCTAAGTGGGTTGCAATGAGAGGAAGCAGCAAGACTCTGAGAAGAAGCTAACAGCTGGAGGCATATGTACTGGGGAGTAAGTACCAATAAAATGAGTCAAATTTACATGTGAATAAACGTAGGGCCAGGCTGCCTGAGTGTTTTCACAGTAGCCATGGAAACTGTTCCCTTAACTTCACACATGCAAACAACAGCACCCTCCAACACCCAAATTAGGCTTGTTTACGAAGATGTGATTATCTACACCAAGGGTCTCAAACTCAACTTACCTGGGGGCCGCTGGAAGTAGAGTCTGGGTGAGGCTGGGCTGCATCAAGTATCCCACCCCCGCGGTGGTGGTGGGCCGCTCATCCCGCGTTGCTCCTGGAGGCCGGCCCGGGCGCCACCGGCGCTTTGAAGGCCGCAGGGCCCCTCCCCCATGCCCCGCCCGGCCCGGCAATTGGCCCGCGGGCCGCGAGTTTGAGACCCCTGATCTACGCCCATTCACATCACCCATATTGGTCAGACCGGGACAGGCTGCACCCTCAAGCAGCAGATTCCAGAAGCCTCCATAATTCTGTAATAACTAAGGGACCAATGCAAGATCAGATCCTTTCAAAAATACAGGACAAAAAGTGGCCCTTAAAACAGTCAAGTTAAACGAAATCATAGTCATTAAAGAGAGTTGTTCTTCGGGTTAAGATGTTGCAAAAACCTTATTCATATTTTCGGATGTTGTTATGCTAGTTAAAAAACAAAAACAACCACACCTGTGAAATTTCTCAGTGGAAAGCTTGGCCCAGTAATAAGGCAACAGCAGTGGGAAACAGCCAACACTACAGTTACCTTTGGCTATGAGGGCATCTCCTATTTATTTATTTATTTATTTGCCTGCCTTTTTTCCTTCCAAGGAACTCAAGGCGGCTTATGTAATTCTCCGCCCTCTCTCAATCTTATCCTCACACAACAACCCTGTGAGGTAGGCTGGGCAGAGAGTCTGTTACTGGCCCAAAGTCACCCAGGTGGCTCCATGGCTGAGCGGGGACTAGAACCCAGATCTCCTGACTCTCAACCACTGCACCACACTGGCTATCAAGCATGCACCTGTCAGCGTGTCAGGATATGTCCATACCAACACCCCAGAGGAGAGGATCACAACCACCTCTCTTGTTGCATTAACTCTGCTTATGACTCCTTCTGTGATGCCTGGAGACAAACCGCTTTGTCCATGTTGTTTCTGCATATCCCTTTGCATATTAAATAGCAACCAGGAAGGAAGGTATGGAAGTGGGAACTGTGTAAGAACAACTAAGCTTCACTGGACCAGTTTACCGCAGAGCTGGCCAGTCGTTCTGCAGTTTTGAGTATTCTTTGAGTCCTGGAAGTATCTTGGTGGGCCTTCCAAAGAAGGTCCCCTCTGTGCCACAGCAGAGCCTGCAGGAAGCAAGCGCTGCGGTGGATTGGAGAAGAAGGAGAGTTTGGGGGCTGATGGACAAACTATACTGTTCCAGGGAGGATGTCTGCTTTGCTCTTGTTTTATGCCAGACTGAGCACATGCCGCACACTGGAAGGAACCAACCTGGTTTGAACATCCCAGAGAGAAGAGGCATTCTCCAGCAAGAACTGCTCCTCCGCAGACATCTGAGCTGATGAGGGGTTCAGGAGCAACAGGATGGAAACAAGAAGGGGCTCAGGAGTGGCAGGGGTAGCAGAGCTCCAGCCAGGGGCCAGCAAGCCACAAATCTGGCACATTTAGACCTCGCTCTCTTTCGTTTGTCCATGGGGGAGAGGCCGGCCACGGTGCAGCATCACACCCCTTGCAGCCAATGCCAGCTGATTGTACCGCTCTGTGTTTGATGGTAGCCTGAAATCTCCCATATTTATTTATTTATTCATTTATTTATTTAGAAAATTTCTATGCCGCCCCATTCGCCGAAGCCTCGGGGCGGCTTACAAATAAATCAATTAAAATACTTTAAATTAACAATGTAAAACAAGCTAACAATATAAAATATTGTTTATATTGCACTGTCTTCAAAGCACTCTGTCTGCAGTGGCAGATGGAAGACAGAGGCAGTCCAAGCCAGGGCTTGCATGGGAGGGCAAGGATCATTTTCAAGTCATTGGTGAGCGATAATGCAACAGAACGAAAAAGGGACCCCAGGTGCTTAGAAGACAGGGGACAGGACATACTCAAGAGCAGCATCAGCAGACTTTTTTCACCTTAATGCTCTTTGCCTACCCTGAATTCCACTGCATCAGGATGGCTTTCGGCAAACTTGATATGGTGTGTTTCCCTTCCCTTTGCATTGCTGAAGTGAAGGTCCTTACCCTAATGTGCTAATGGATTCAGGGTCTGGGTTAATACAAAATATGCCTCAGTGAGGTCAGAGATCAAATCTCTCTTCTTCCATAAACTGCAGAACAGTTTTCCAGTGTGTGTTTCCATTGCCATTTTCACATTCTTTGAATGTGGACTTGGGAGGCTTGAAAATAGATGTCTTGCGATAAAAGAGTCTTTCTCACTGGTAAGAGGTACAGCTTTTTTTCCTTTGAATGCTACACACACACACACACACACACACACACACACACACACCCTTTCATATATATTTCATCCCTCCTGAACTGTGGAGGAAAATAGATTTCTAGGTATCCTCAATTATTAAGGAACAGAGGAAGAAACAAAGGAAACTGCCTGATCCCAAGTCAAAGGGTCAGTCACTCAGTTAAGGAAACTGCAACAGAGGTGGTTGGGCTGCTGGTTTTACCTTTTCTGCCCAAAGACTCATGGTGAGTGGTAACTGGCCAATACTCTACCTCCACCTAAGACACTCTGGAGACCCCAAGACTCCAGCCAGGAGGCAGCTGTAAACTGCCTGTGCGATTCAGTTAAAACACAGCCTATAAACTGTGTCTCTGGCCAAATAGATAAATAAATGACCTTCAGCAAATGGCAAGAGCCTTTCATCAAGCAAGAAAGAAGGATGCTGGCTTTGAAGTGTTGTTGTGGTTATTTTAATTTAGACCCTAAGACCCCAGAGTAGATCTTTTGTAAAGTTCGCAGCCTATCTAGAAACCCCCATTTCTTATTAAAGGAGCACCACTCCAAAGCATACACCGAAACATGAAAATGTACGTATGGCATAGCCTCGGGAAGCCATTTCTATCCCAGCATCTGTTTCTCAGCTATAAATGGGAGTAACAGGGACTAGCAAACAATAGTTAACATGCCTCAGCATGCTATCAGTTTGATGTCTGCCCTTGCTCAAGTCACCCTTCTGAATCCAGGATGAATGAGTGTTCATTGGGAATTATTTGTCTTTGTACCTTGCTGCTCTGGACAGGTTTGCTACCTAATACCCTTCTTGATATGTGTGCTAGAATCTCTCCTATAACGATGGCTAGACTGAAATCTCTTATCTGCAGTCAACACCAACAGTTTGAGATGGCCATTGATCCATTATTTGCTAATTAACTGGGGAAGACTGGGAAACCATGGGAGCAATATTGCTGAAGAGCCATCGTAAAAGAGGGATGGGAAAGGGTGCAGAAAGGGACAGGTGGGGCAGGCTAGGCATGGGTGAAAAGGAAGTGGGTGGAACGAGAAGCATGGCAGTGAAGCCCTTTGACGGAGAAACCACAAAACTTGGGAGAGAAAAGCCCAAGTCAAAGCAGTAGCGATAGAGCACAAGGTTCTTTTCCAATCCGCTTTCCTAAGAAAGGCTTCCTCCTAATGCCAAGAAGTTAACACCTAAAGATAAAGCAAAACTTTAGAGATGCTCAGCCTTGCTTTGTGAAAAATGAACTAGGATTTCGTACTTATCACCTTGCTCGATAACAGCTTAATCCAAATACATTCAACCCAATCAAATTACTATCTCAGAAGGTTACAGGAATAAATTTACAGTGCTGGAATCCTATTTATATAGTGAAATCCTTTAAACTAAATAGCGGAGATTGGACAGGCTAGCTAATAAATGAAAACATGCTGTACCAAATAAAAATATATGGCCTCTTTCATCTGCTTAACGAAACCTATTTAGCTGGTAGGTTCATGGGGGTATCAAAAGAGCCCCCGAAAGGTGAAATTAATCAAGGGAAGCTGAAGTGTAGCAAGAAGCTTATTGAAACCCTGATGTTGTAAAAGTTGCTGGTGGGGTGTGATTTCTCTGGTGAAATTTTCATTTGCATCAAGAGCTTAAACATGTTTTTGCACTTGATGTGAATATCGCACATAAATGTGGCTGGATGACACTGTTACAAAGCAAAGCCCACTTAATGAGCAGGGCAGTGGAAGAGAAGGATGATGATTAATACTGATGAATGCCGTTTTCCTGACTCTTAGAATCCAATTAAATTGTTGAAGTTCTGAGAGTGGAGAGAGAGAGAGAAAGGTCTAATTCCAAAAACAATGGTTTTATATAAGCATTAAAACACAAGAGAAACAGCGACTTCTAAAGGCAGGAGGAGACACTTTTTTAACTTCATCATATTAAAGCCTCTATCAGGAAATATGCTGGTGTTTCCCATGGTTTTCAATATAAAAGAATGGCATCTGCACAGCGCCACTGCTCTCTTTGGCCAAGGCAAGCATCCTTCCAACATCAATCACACTTCTGTGCCACCTTTCCCCCATGCTGGTCGAAGCAGATGGGGGAATGGCTTCCAAATACTCCCATGAAAAGGCCTGTTTCAAGCACCCCCACCCCCCACCCCCGGTGAGCTTCACAGCTGCCCAAGGGGACTGTGCCAAACTTTGCATTGCATCCAAAGTCCAGTGCTCTGTCCACATCACTGGTACTCATGGGCTCATCAGAGGCACAAGGATCCATTCTGAAAGTTGCTTCTCCAGGCAGTGGACAAGCTGCATGTCATACTAAGCCGCCCTGGAGATAAGCCACCTGGGTTGGTTGTTCACTTGATAAACCAGCTTGTGTCCCCCACAATCTTCCCCTTACTCTTGGGACATACCCCAGGTACCTTTGTGACCAAAATCCTCCTTTCCTTTTCCCCCAAGTCAGCTCCCTTTCTGCAGTTTGTCTGCTGCAGTTGCTGGGTCAAGAGGGAACTCCCACCACATTACGATTTTCAAATGTATATACTTTTCTGAACTATTTTTAACACAGTAACATGTATTCAGACTTTTTGAATTGCAAAAGTGCTCTGAAATACCTGTTTGCTATTTAGTTCAACATACCAATATCCCCCTCTTCTCAATGTCCTTTTCAATTTCATCCACTACTTGCCTTGCTAGCAAATAAAGTTTTTAAAGAGTCCATTACATCATAATCATTATCATCATTATTAGTTACATTTCTATACTGCCTGTAGCTGAAGCTCTCTGAAACATTCACAATAGGATAGAAAAAACAATAAAATAGAATACATAAAACAGCATTTAAAACATGTCAAAATTAAATAAAAGAGCATTAAAATAAATTGAATGAAATAAAAAAGACCCAGCCAAGAAGAAAGGGGGAAAAAGTATCTAGATAAACCCATCAGGCCCCTGGATGACCAAGATCTTTAAAGGGCTCCCCAGAGAGAGCTGTCTTAACCTGGCACCAAAAAGACAGTAAATTTGGTGCCCGGCAGGCCACAGCAGGTAGGTTGTTCCAAATATGGGGGGCCTCCACAGAAAAGGCCCTCCTCTTAGTTGCCACCCTCCAAACTTCATGAGTGGTTGGCACCTGGAGGAAGACCCCGTGTAGATTGGGGGTGGGAGAGGTGCCCCAGCAGGCATTGTGGTCCCAAACCATGTATGGCTTTACAGGTTAAAAACAGCACCTTACACTGGGATTGGAAGCATACAGGCAGCCAATGCAGATGGGCCAGAACTGGCATATGCACCACCAAAGTAATTACACCCACTCGAAAAGGGATGAGGGAGGGAGGCAGTGCCACTACCAAGACAGCAACAAGTGGCATGGTTTTTCTCACTCTTGCCAGGTGGCTCTCTAGCTGTTCCCAATAATCCACCATGAAGTTGCCCTGCTGGGTTTGGATATCACAATAAGCCACGCTGAAAACAAGCTACCCTAAACAACCCAACAACTAGACATAGGTTCTCAGGGTGGCTTGTTCATGGAAAACAGCCCAAAGTTAGAAAACTGCTCTGCATTCAGATGACAGCCTACCCTTAAACAAGCCGTGATGACAACCCACCATGGCTTGTAGTGTCATAGGCACCAAGTCAGTGGCTTTTAGAATGGGACATAGATAATTCCAGCCCCAGCAATCACTCCTACAGTGGCCATTTCTGTTGCTACACCTATGTTCTTCCATTGTCCTGATTAGGGAAGAGTTTTCAGCTAAACTATACTCAATGCCCCGTTTCCCCTGCCTGCTCTGTTTTGCTTTACCCCACCCATCACTGGAATATGGTCCCAAGAGCATCCCCAAGACAGAAGTCAGCCTCAGGCAGGCAGAAATTCAACATGTCCTGGCTCAAGGGGGGAAAGGCAGGTCCTGGACCATGTGCTACATCGTATGGACCCCATTCACCCCACAGGGCTACTTAGAGCAACTTGGTTAAGTTAGCACATTCCTGCAGCTTGGGTTTTCATGTAAGCACACCAACACACACGCTTTTCTCCTGATTCAAGACGATCCATAGTGTAACCTCACTTATAAGTGCACTCAGTGAAACAACATGCACTGCTGCTATGGAAAAGAGCACTTCTCAAGTCGCCACGCTGCTCACTTTTAGCACTAAGTATCTGCTTCACCCAGTTTTGCATCTCTGAGGGCAGGTGGCCACATTTCCCTGCTTTACACCTGCCAAGCTCCAATCCAAAAGAGACGGGGTGAGATGGGAGGAATCATAGTTTTCTTTATGAGAGTAAACCCCCTGGTGCCAAATACCATGGATGAGTGATATCATGAATCAGCGTTGGGAAAATAAAAGGCATTTTGGTTAAAACTCAACATCCAGATTGTAACCTGATCAAACCATGGGATGGGGGAGGGTGAACAAGATGGAAGATGTTAAAGGGGCGGCTTTTAGAAAGCTGTCCTTAAACATTGTAGAGCAAATATGTCACAGGACAGATGTATAACCTCCTGGATCAATCAGTCCCAACAATGCAAAACATATTTAGTCAACATGAAAGAAACATGAAACATGAAAATTAATACATAGAATAGACATGAAAATCAATATCAAGCCATGCACCCATTTATTTCATCTGCATGATATTACCTTAGGATCCTTTATATTTAGAAATCTGTTATCATTTCAAAAGCAGCACTTTGGGATAAGAATCTTTGGGCAGTATCCAACACTGGTACTCCACCTCCGCTGTTCTACTGTGCTTATGGGACTTACCTCAAGTGCAACAGAAAACAGTGCTTCCAAAGGAAACCATGGAAACCAGCAGAAACTCTCATTTCAGAAAGGAACAGGTCAATGATGCTTCCTTTTGCAAGCTCTGCTAACTTTCTGCTCATTTCTGCTTGCTTCCGAAACATACTATCTAGTTGCATGCTTCCACTTACTGTGCTCCTGGTTGTGTGCAGGTCCCTTTCATGGAACTGATGAAGTAGAAGATCTAGGAAGAGCTGCTCCAATGCTTTTGTACAAATGAATCCATATCATTTAGAAATGGATTCTTTATGGATTCTGTTTTTTTTTCCCATTTTAAGGATTAGGAACTGAGATTAAACAAGTGTTACTAACAATAATCTCCCTTAGTTTCATTACTTAAGTCTCTACCTAAGCCAGAGCTGTCTATATTATATTAGTAGTCTCTCTCTCTCTCTCTCTCTCTCTCTCTCTCTCGCGCGCACACACACACACACACACACACACACACACACACACACAGAGAGAGAGAGAG